>NC_034596.1:48799418-48801918 GCF_900095145.1 Mus pahari
ACTCACTTGGTAGACCAGGCTGGCCTCGAACTCAGAAATCCGCCTGCCTCTGCCTCCCGAGTGCTGGGATTAAAGGCCTGCGCCACCAGGCCCGGCTTTGTTTTTATTCTTATTCTTATTGCTAAAGCTACTGTGGTAACTATTGAGTATGGAAATTAGAAAACCACTCCTTTCTTTAAAACCAGGGAATAGTAGTGGTCTGGTTTCTTTCAACACTAACAGAATATAAGTCTTGATCTCACACCTCTTCCTCCCTGAAAATACAGTGCTCACTCAAAGACCTGCTGCTTAAAATGGTTAACACTAGCTGGGCATGGTAGGTCACACCTGTAGTTCCTGCATTCAGGAGACACAAGCAAAAGGAACTCCCAAAGTCTGAGGCCAGCATGGGCAGCACTGGGAGTGCCCGGGGCTCAAAATAAAATTTAAAAATTAAAAAGTGTGCCAGGTGTGGTGGTGCACGCCTCTAATCCCAGCACTTGGGAGGTAGAGGCAGGCGAATTTCTGAGTTCAAGGCCAGCCTGGTCTACAGAGTGAGTTCCAGGACAGCCAGGGCTACACAGAGAAACCCTGTCTCGAAAAACCAAAAATAAATAAATAAATAAATAACATGAAAAGTGTTCATTTCCAGGTGAAGTTTACGTTATAACCAAACATGGCAGGTATTTCTTATACTTCTCCAGTCTTACCAAGTATCTTTCCTGTCCATTTCTTCTTGTATTTTCATAAAACTGAGTAACTGAAAATGGAAAGTGGGCAGAGCTTCACCCCTCCTCTGTCCCCCAGATCCAATACTCTAGTCTCATCACCAGCTATGGCACCTTCCCTCAACCTGTCTCTTATCTCCTCGAGGCTCCAAAGATCTTCTAGCCTCCCTCCCCCTCCCCACAGCTTTGTCCCAGCTCCCAACTCCAGCAGCACCTCCTACTAACCCAAGAGCCGTGCCTCCCTCTGTCCACCCATGCCCATCCCAACTCTGTAGCAGAACACCCACTGTAGTCTCCATTTCCTCTCTGACCCTATGTCTAAGAGAGCTATGTTTCCCTGGGCACATAGTAGCTGAGCAGGCCAGGTAAACACGTCCACAAAAAAATTTACTACCAGGCAGCACACAGCCATTACACTCTCTTAAAATCCAGGGAAAAACACAAACCAAGGAACAAAACACTAGCCCAACAGAAACAAAAACCAGAGAACAGCACCTAGCTCCGTAATCAGCCCAACCCCGGATCCTAGATGCCACAGTAAAAGCGCATTAGCATCCACGACAGTGTGGCTCCACGTGAGCCCAGAGAGCCCACCATAGCACTCTGAGCAGAAGAAAAAGACCTTAAAACAGATTTTATAAATATAACAGTCCTTAAAGAGGAAATTAATAAATCCCTTCAAAAAAATCTATGGTGGCTCACAATCATCTACAATGGGATCTGATGCCCTCTGGCGTGTCTAAGACAGCGACAGCATACTTACATACATTAAAAACAAACCAAAGCCGGGCATGGTGGTGCACACCTTTAATCCCAGCACTTGGAAGGCAGAGGCAGGTGGATTTCTGAGTTTGAGGCCAGCCTGGTCTACAGAGTGATTTCCAGACAGTCAGGGAAACCCTGTCTCAAAAAAACAAAACCAACCAAACCAAACCCAACCAACCAACCCACAAGAGTGACAGCTCATAATGGTGAGGATGTGGAAGAAGGGGAACACTCCTCCATTACTGGTAGGTGTGGAAGTCAGAATGGCAGTTCCTCAGAAAGTTGAGGATCAATCTAATTCAAGATATCTCTCCTGGGCATATTCGCAAAGGACACTTCATCTTACCACAAGGATACTTTCTCAACCATGTTCATTTTGCTTAAACATCCAGAAACTGGAAATAACCTAGATGTTCCTCATCAGAGGAATGAATAAAGAAAATGTGGTACATCTATGCAATGGAGTATTACTCAGCTGTTTAAGAGGGTGGGNGGGTGGGGGCATCATGAGGTTTGCCAGCAAAGGGATAGAACTAGAAAAGAATCTTCCAGAGTGAGGTAACCAGTCCTAGAGAGAGAAATAAGGGATATATTTACTTATATGTGGGTATCAGCCATTCAATAAATGATAACCAAGCTACAGTTAGTAGGGCTGGAGAAACTAGGCCTAAATGAAGAGACCAGGGAGAACATGCCCAGATCTCCCTGGGAAGGGAAGAGAGCTATGGCTGAACTCTTGTGAACTCACGGGGCCTGAAGCAGCAGCCTACACGGGTCTGTGCCAGGTCCTCTGCATGTCCAGCCTAGCTTTCAGGTTCGTATTTTTATAGGACTTGTGAGTGTGTTAAAGAGTGGGTTCTAATTCCCATGCCTTCTCTTGGGGCGCATTTCCTCCTGTTGGGTTGTCTCGCCCAACTTTGATGTGATAATTTTTGTTTTATCTTAATTATATTTTGTTTTGTTTTAAAAAAAAGAGAATTTATGTTACTGTGAAGAGTTAAAAAGCACCTGGTTAAGCTCGCAGGTCT
>NC_034596.1:48806918-48822540 GCF_900095145.1 Mus pahari
TCTCATCTTCAGAAAGACTTTTATTGCCTAAAATCTGGCGCCTCTTAATAGCAAGGTCTTTAATTTCTTTTAAAAATCTGGCTCTGTGAGGGTTTACTAGTTCAAAATCTTCCCAAGTTAAAATCCCATTAAACCAGGCTGGGGGTTTGGGCTTAGGGGGATCAAGGATAAATTCTGATTTTGAATCCTCTTCAAAGCTTCCGACTGAGAGGGAGTCGTGGCCTTCTTCTGTAGAAGCTTCAGACTGGCTTTCAGTGCAGTGCAAGTCTCTGTCACCTCGGGACTCGTAGATCAGTTTGCTCATATTGCTTTTAATGTCGCCCATGCACATAAGTTTAAAGAAAGGCTTAGAGATAGGTAAGTCCACCAATCTATTGTCCTGAATACATTTGGCCAAGAAAATCCCAAGGAAATGGAAGAGTTTTGTGATCCTTTCAAGCTCATCACTGTCCTGTGGAAATGGCGCTGTGAACAGTCCACATGACCGCTGTACATAGTATCCGGGAGGCTTCAATCCACCTCCAAGATCAACCTTCACAAAGGAAAAATGACACATCAATAGATTGCCAAATAAATAAGACAGTAACCAAACCTCCCAACTGCCATACAGAATAAGCACAAACATCAACATCTTTTCAAGTTTCATCATCTGAAGATGCATGCATTTTAATTAATTTGGAAACCAAATTTAATCCTTCAGAAATATTTTAATGGCACTAAGTTTATTTAGTTATAAAAGTAGAGTCCAACCTGGGCACAATAATAATACCCTGTCCCCCAAAACAATAACCAGGGCTGCCAATTGTCTAACTGGATAAGAGCTACAGCCATTAAAGTCAATCACCTAAGTTCAGCATCTGTGACCCATATATAGAACCAGAGAACACTCTTCCCACAAGTTGCTTTTCACATGCAACACGGCATGAGTGGTACATACATGTACTTGTCCACACAGATGTAACAAAAAGTTTAAAAGTGAATAAAAAAAATGTTTAAAGAAATAAAAAGCTGGCTGGCAAGATGACTTGGTTGGTAAAGCACTCACCATTAAGCCTACTGGCCTGAGGTTAATCCTGGAACCTACATACACTAGGAGAGAACCAACTTCTGAGAGTTGTCCTCTGACCTCCCTCCCCCATTTAACTTAAAAGGGCTTTCCTACTATGAGGACTGGAGGTAGGGTGGACTGGAGAGCTGGCTCATCAGTCAAAAGCACGAGCACACGCTCCTCTCGCTGAGAACTGGGCTCAGTTCTCAGCACCCACACAGTGAGCACAACCATCCGTATCTCCTGCTCCAATGCCCACATCTTCCCCAGCATTAGGCATGTATGTAGTGCATATACATACATACATACATACATACATACATACATACATACATACATACACCTGAGCACTGTGCATACAGAAAATACACTCATACATATAAAATAAAGTAGATATATTTAACAAAAACAAACAAGCCAGCATGTATAGGCAGAAACCCTGGCTCGTGTTCTAAAAGCATAGCCTACTTTAACATTTTGTGAAAGCAATCATAACTCAAAACATAAGATAAGAAATCAATCTCACATGACGAGATTCATCATCTGGAAAATTGTCATCACAAAGCCAAGTCCCCAAGTCAGTCCTCTGGAACTCTGCCGCCACAAGAGCATAAAACTCTAAAGTGGGTCCCAAGCCAGTTCCTTCTTCTCCTAGAAATTCCACCTAAACGACAAAAGAACGACAAAGACAGGGTCACTTAAGTGTAACATCTCAAGACAGGGTTTCTCTATATAGTCCTGGATGCCCTGGAACACTCTTTAGACCAGACTGGCCTTGAGCTCACAGATCTATCCTGCTTCTATCTCCCAAAAGCTGGATTAAAGGTGTGTGCTGCCACACGCCTGGAGCATCTTGTTTTTAAATGGACCACTTCTGTCACATCTGACCCAGTAGCATCTCCTTTTTCAGAACAAGGTGGACTGTGATAAGCAGCACAGACACATGATTCTGAGTTTTCTAAAGTTTGTCATTTGACATTATTGGGCCATCAGGCACCACACTGAGTACTGTGCAAACATTAATTACTTCTTATAACAACTTTGGAGATTTTATCTCACAACTCACCAGAATAATTAAATCTGACCTTTCCATCAGAGAAAATCAAATTTCAGATAAAGTGGCTCCGTTATTTGCTTGAGGAAAGGGTGGTAGACAGGTCTTTTTTCTACCTGGGTTTTTGTGACCTAAAGCCTAAATTCTTCAAGTTATTGTGACTTTAAGCAATCACCTTGAAGGTTTCTGAATACACTCTGATTAAAAAAATGATAATAAAAATTTCACAAAAACTTAATATAGCAAATCTCAAAACAAAAAAGTTTAAAAAATATTTAGTTAGGAAGAAAAATGTGATGGAAGAATAGGCTAGAAGCAAAGAAATCTTGTATATAAAGAAAAAGTAACAGAGCCTTGCACATCTAGAGACATCACAGTTGATGCAAAAGCTAGAGAAGCTCCATTTTGTCCTAGACGTCCATCTTGGTAATCAGCCACTGTTTGTCTCCGACTCCAGTCCCTGGAAGGCACAGAAGTTCCCAGTAACCCTGACTCAGTGACTCCACCCACAAGTGTACAAGAGTGATCATCCGTTTGTCATGAGGACAGTAACTACTGGTTTTGGTTCTACTGCAACATGTTGTGCAGACATCCAAAGGTTGTTTTGCATTGCCTTATCACTTAACTTGGCAGAACAGAACAGCACTTTCGGGCTTGCAGAGACATTCAAGGTCTTCATGCGGCCTCCCTCTTTCAAATTCCTTACCGATACCTGCTAGTGCTGACAGCTCGACCCAGCACCACAAGTAATAAAGTAATACTGCAAACAATCTGCTCCAACAATACAGATTATCTAACAGCACAGTTTAACAAGGGTAAAATGGCTGGACAGAAAGAATTCAGCAGGACTTAGGTAAGTCACAACCCAGGCTCTGCTATCAGGAGGAGGGCAAGCATTCTGAGCCGCTCAACCAGGGAGAAGACTTCTGCAGAGTTCATAGAAACCCTCTCCTTGTTTTTCTGCCATGGTTTTACACAGATTACCTGATTCCCATGCATTCTTTTCCATAAAAGCAAACACAGAGGCCCTGCTTTATAGGAAGTTACTTACCTCGAGAACTGACTTCCGGTCTGCGTGGATTTGCATGACATTCTCGGCCCACTCCATCAGAGACTCTCCACGGGGAACTTTCACTCTTTCATGCTTAAGGCGACCCACTCTAAATTCCCCAGGATCATCTCGCCGTACACTGCTTGTGGTCCTTGTTCGCTCCACAGTGGCTTCCCGTCGGTTCTGTAGCCACACTATTGCTCTGAAACACAATACCAGAGTCCTTATAGCAGTTGAGTGGACTGCTAAACCAGCAGTAGAAGGTAAATGTGGGAGGGTTGGGTTTCAAATTGTTTTTCAATGTTGTTTTGAGACAGGCTTTTCTATATCCATCACCCAGTTCCCAGGATCACAGATACATAATGCTGCGCTGCCCAGTTCCCAGGGTTACAGATACATAATGCTGTGCTGCTCAGTTAGAATCTTAACAATGTGCTCAGTCAGGTCATTTTTGTTTTCTTGAGACATATCTGATGATATCCCAGGATGGCCTGGAACTATGTAGCTCATGCTGGCCTCCTAACAATCCTCTTACCTTAGACTCCTGAGTGCTGGGATTATAGCTGTAAGTCAATATGCCTAAGTAGTCAATTTTTTTTGTTTGTTTGTTTTTTTCAAGACAGGGTTTCCTCTGTGTAGCCCTGGCTGTCCTGAAACTCACTCTGTAGACCAGGCTGGCCTCTAACTCAGAAATCTGCCTGCCTCTGCCTCCCAAGTGCTGGGATTAAAGGCATGTGCCACCACCGCCCGGCTCCTTTTTTATCAATTAAATAAAATTAGAGGTTTATGATACAAGCACTATATAATACATAAAGACAGTGTTTGAGAAACCAAAAAGTGGTTATGCTATCTTTATTACTATGACAGGCTCTGAACAACCACCATTAAGGTAGTTATTTTTAAGACATTTTTTCACGTGTGCGTATCCAAGTACTCGTGTGGAGATTAGAGGGCAACTCTCAGAAGTTCATTCTCTGTTCTACCATATGGGTTCCAGGGATTGTACTCAAGTTCTCAGGTTTGGTGGCAAGCATCTTACCTACTAATATACCACTTTCTTTTAATTTACTTTTATTAACTTTGTGTGTGGAAGTCAGAGAAGATGTATGTACAAATGAGTGCAGGAGAGAACACATGCACACACATGTAGTGGTTAGCAGACAGCTAAGGGCTTAAGATTCAGTTTCCTTACCTACTTTACTTCCTAGAAATCATAACCAATGCCATTTATCACAACAGGCCCAGAGACTAACATTTATAAATTTTTTTTTAAAGAGTTATTTATTATATGTAAGTACACTGTAACTGTCTTCAGACACTCCAGAAGAGGGTGTCAGATCTCATTATGGATGGTTGTGAGCCACTATGTGGTTGCTGGGACTTGAACCCAGGACCTTTGGAAGAGCAATCAGTGCTCTTAACCTCTGAGCGATCTCTCCAGCCACCTATAAATGTTTTTTGAATGTTATTAAACAGCAGAAAACTGTAACTTAGTAAGAATAGAGATACAATCACATTTATGATTTTATACCTACTTTGCCAGAATAGATGAGATATAAAATCATTCCACAATATATCTAACATCTACAATACACACTGTTTCAAGAACTTCAACTAACAAAAGGGCGTAGAAGCCCTGCCCTTGTGGAACTGTGGTCTAGAGGAGGAAGACAGAACAGAATTAATAAATACGCCATACATGGGGCGGTGGGAAGAAAACAGTCATCAGTTAGATCCAGACAGTAAAAAGAGAGGCTACTGTGCAATGACTGAGCACCTGTCCAGCTGGCATTTACTAGGCCTGGGCTAGACTCTAGCACTAAATAAAAATAAAAGGCTATTTGCCAGCATTCAGTTTTATGTGGCTGAGAATTCTGACAATTAGTAATCTAGGTAAGTTACAAAGAAACTGGAGTGTTAGGAAATAAAAACTGATGCTACAACCCACGCTGTATCAATTGATGCAATCCATGCTGTACCAACAGAGCATATATATGTATTCAATTGAACATGGAAAACTTTTAGGTATTGACAATGCGTCACAAAAACTAAAGACAATGTAATCCCTCCATCAATCTTAGCAGTATATTTGCATATTTTGAGCTTCTATAATGAAAAACATCTTTATTCTATAAGCATAAAAGTTTCATTTCTTACCTGGATGCACCAAATGCAGTACAGGTGAAATAAAGCTGTCTAGTTTCGAATGGGATTAGGAAAGGACACTTGCTGGTTAACTGTTCACACCAGTCTGGCAGAGCCCCACTTGCCAATGCCAATGGTTCCTGCAAATTAACATGAAACACATTAGTGCTAAGAGGAATTAGATGCAATTTATAGTGAATACAAAGACTATGTGAGCTCTATTGCTAAAGAACGAAAGAAGAAATAATCAGAGGCACAAGAGGAAAAGGCACACCAGGGACAGTACACCAAAGGTCCGCATGCAACTACATTACCTCAATCTGCTGCAAAATTTTTGTGGTGATTTTTTTACTAGTAAATTCATCAGGTGGAAAAGTAAACTGAGGCTGCTCATCACCATCTGTAAAATTAATTAACATAATTACTAAAAATTAAAAATGACTTCTTTCCTATCTGATATAGAACTAAAAGATGGTTTCTTACAGACCTTCTTGGGATATCCTTGAATAAGGATCACTTGCAACTATATACAGAATCCGAAGAAGTTGAAGGACATCCTCTACTCCACAGGGGCTCTGTCCATTGCCTGCTTTAGCCTGAGGCTGCTCTTTTATCAAATTAAGAATATCACTACTTTGAAGACTAGAAATAGCCCCCTGGTTTAATCCAGACTTTGTTCCATGCTCACAAAAATCCTGAACAAACAAATAACAAAATCAGCAATTAATCTCTTTTCAAGAAAAACATTTATTATTCTTAGTATTAATGACTGTTGAATTTTTGTCTTTTTTTTGAAATAAACATCACCTAAGACAAAATTTTATTCAAAACCGAAGATAATGAAACCGAGCTAAGCTTTGGTTTGCTCAGAGCCAAGGCCACCGGCAGCACTTAGCACTTTAACACTGACACATAAAACATGCTCATTCACACTCTAAAGAAAAGCAGCCAGACAGCCATCCCTTTATGCTGTCCTTCCGTCCTTCCTTTTCTTTTCTTTTCTTTTCTTTTCTTTTCTTTTCTTTTCTTTTCTTTTCTTTTCTTTTCTTTTCTTTTCTTTTCTTTTCTTTTCTTTTCTTTTCTTTTCTTTTCTTTTCTTTCTTGTGCTAGGAATCTAACCCAAGGCCTTATGCATGCTGTGTAAGCACTTTAATCACTGAACTCTGCCCTAGCCCCTCAGTTTTCAAAGTAAAACAAAGCTCAAAGCCATTCCACTCAAACCAATGTTTTAATGCAATATATACCTTATATGCAGCTATAAGCTGAGAACAATTTCTGTTTTTCCTAATACTTTTATTAGTGCCAGTTAATTTCCAGTGGCGCAGGAAAGCGGCGTCTGCATTCTTCTGCAGGTAGGTTATCAAGTCATTCTTTGGTAATTCATCAGTGCCAAGGTACTGTTCCACATGCTCTATAGACCAGCAACCCTACAATAGGAAAAACCAAACATTGGCCTTTCCAGTGATAAGGTCTATGACGTTTCACATGCATTACATGACTAGCTTTAAGATCATGCACTTAATCTAACTTCAATAACTCAGTGTTAGTTCCCTTCCTCTTCAACTGTTCCTCTCTGTGTTGGTTTGAGTAAGACGGCCCCCAAAGGTTCATATATCTGAATCCTTAGTCACTGGGGAGTAGAGCTCTGTGGTCAGATTAGAAGGTGTGGCCTTGTTGGAAGAAGTGTGTCACTAGGGGTGAGCTATGAGGTTTCAAAAGCCTATGCCAGGCCCTATATTCATTCTCATTTTCTCTCCTCTCTGTCTCTCTCTGCCCTATCCTCCCTCTACCCACCCACTCCAGTCTCTCAGCTCAAAAAGTTTCCTCAAGGAAAATAACATTAGTAAGTGGAGTCGAGACTGTTCTTGTGATATTTTCACTAAGAATGTGGCTGCCTTTTGCCCTTCTCCTGGAAATCTACCTGAGGCAAAATTAAAGAGTTTTAGATTAATGCCTTGCCAGAGGAGATTTCAAAACAATCTAGCATTGACTCTGTTCTATAAATATTAGTAATTACTCTTATGCATATCTAGAATGAACAGAAATAAGCTAGCCAAAGAGAAATACAAAATGTACCATTTGAGAATAGGAGCACCAGAAAGTGTAATAGGACTAAATCCAGTGCTCAAGGAAATAAAACATTTATAGAAAAGCCTGATGCTAAATGGAATAAAGGAAGTGGTGACCACAGGCAAAACCCTACCCTACCTAGTTTCCAACCTGTGAAAAGGAACCTAAAGCTTAAGTACTGAAGAGAGTAATTAGCGGAAAGCTGATGCAAATGTAATTGGACCAGGGGGCCAAATTCCTGCCCATCAAGGATCAGAACTTGTAAACTTCGGGTATATGGATTTAGAATCAAGGATACAAGAAAGGGGTTGTGGCTCTCCCTCACGGACTAATAAGAAAAGCCTCGAGGCCAAGGGTGTGTCATAAGTATGCCTGCATGGAGGTCCAGGGAAGATGCTGAATGAAGTTGTAATGATAAAGCCTGAATTGCCTTGGAGACCTCAAGATCTTGGAGATGCCAGAGTTGTGGGACATCTGCCAAGGAGAGCTGCAGACTGTGGAACCAGCCCAACAGAAAGAAGTTATGTTGCAGTCAACAAAGCTGAAAGGAGTTAGAGATCTGAAGCCCATTTTGACATAAGACATAGAAATACAAAATCTGAAGTCTGCCCCGCTGGTTTTCAGCAGTGCTTCCTTACAGAATTTCCTACCTATGCTTCCTTTCCTCCCTTTGAACTGGTAATATGTATCTGTACATTTTATGTTCGATGTGGTCTGCATCTTGACTTTACAAAGGGTTACAATTATAAGACTGCCACAAGTCTTAGAGACTTTGAACTTTGGACTTTTAAACAGAGTGGAGACTTTTAATAGACCATGGGAACTTTTGAAGTTGGACTGAATGCAGCTTTGCATTATATTAAACAAAGCTACAGGGCTGGGAAGTAGACTGTGTTAGTTTGACTAAGATGGCTCTCATAGGCTCATTTAGTTGAATACTTAGTCACCCACCAGGGAATGAAATCCTTTCATAAGATTAGGAGAATTTGAATTTTTGGAGTTCAGCTTCTTGAGCTCTTTGTATATATTGGATTAGTCCCCTATCAGATTTAGGATTGGTAAAAATCCTTTCCCAATCTGTTGGTGGCTTGTCTTATTGACGGTATCTTTTGCCTTACAGAAGCTTTGCAATTTTATGAGGTCCCATTTGACGATTCTTTTTTTTTTTTTCTAAATAAAGATTTAATTATTATATGTAAGTACACTGTAGCTGTCTTCAGACACTCCAGAAGAGGGCGCTGGATCTATTTACAGATGGTTGTGAGCCACCATGTGGTTGCTGGGAATTGAACTCAGGACGTTTGGAACTGAGCCATCTCTCCAGCCCCCCATTTGACAATTCTTGATCTTACAGCACAGGCCACTGCTGTTCTGTTTAGGAATTTTTCCCCTGTGCCCATATCTTCCAGGCTTTTCCCCACTTTCTACTCTATAAATTTCAGTGTCTCTGGTTTTATGTGGAGTTCTTTGATCCACTTAGACTTGAGCTTTATACAAGGAGGTAAGAATGGATCAATTCGCATTCNTCTACATGATAGCCGCCAGTTGTGCCAGCACCATTTGAGCTAGAGAAAGTACCCAAGGAGCTGAAGGGGGCTGCAACCCTATAGGTAGAACAGCAATATGAACTAACCAGTACCCCCAGAGCTTGTGTCTCTAGCTGCATATTTAGCAGAAGATGGCCTAATCGGCTATCATTGGGAAGAGAGGCCCTTGGTCTTGGAAGACCAGGGCCAGGAAGTGGGAGTGGGTGGGTAGGGGAGGGGGGAGGGTATAGGGGACTTTCGAGATAGTATTTGAAATGTAAATGAAGAAAATATCTAATAAAATAATTTAAAAAAATAAAGATTAGGAGAATTAGGAGGTGTGGTCTTATTAGGGGAAGTATGTCTCTGGCCCATGCCGGCCCAGTCTCTCCTCTCTCCTTGCTGCCTACACAATAGGATAAAGCTCTCAGCACCACTCTGACTCCAGGTCATCCTCCTAGACATAATGAAAATGGACTAAGTGTCGAAAGTGTAAGTGAGCCCCCTCTTAAACGCTTTCTTTCTAAGAGGTGCCTTGGTCATGGTTGTTTCACAGTAATACCACAGAGGCTAAGATACCATTTTACTTTTTTCACTAAGTAACTAAAAATAGACCCACTTTCTAAAAATAACTTACCATTTTCCCATTTTCCTTTTCTTTATCAGAATCCTTCATTTCTCTATACATGATTCTAAACATGAAGATATTATTCAATTAATTCATAAATCAAATGATTTAGTTATTTCCAATAAAGCTGTAATCTATTAAAAATAAATATTAATAAAGTGATTCATTAGATATATACTAACATTAATCATTAAACTCAAGGAATTGCTAGCATGTATTCTACCACTGAGATATCTCCAATCCTTGCTCTTTGTAACAACCTTTGCTGTGTAGTCCTGTAGCCTAGGCTAGACTCAAAATTGATTCTCATTACTTTGTTTCTGCCTCCACCCCCACATGCTGGGGTTACAGCCATATGACACTTTGTCTGGCTCAAATAGAAAATTTAAGACAAAAAATCCAAAGAAAGCATACATCACCAAATGTGCTGCCACAGGCCCAGTAATCGACAGCAGGAGAGCAGGGGCAAAAGGATTGTTAAGTTCAAAGTCGCCCTTTGCTACACAGGAAGTTTAAGGCCAAGTTGGGCTACATGAAACTCCACCTTAAACACACACACACACACACACACACACACACACTGAAATATATATATCAATTCTAGACTTTTAATTTAAATTTTTAAAAATCACCATTGTCTGTGTGTGTATATGTGAATGTATGTGTGTGGGTGCACATGTGTGCATGTACGCACACATGTACACCCAGTAAATGCACATACACCACAGAAAACATGTGGGACTCAGGGCTAAAAGTTGACTCTCCTTCCATCAAGTAGGCTTTGGGACAAGGAGTCGGCCTGTTGGGAACAGGTAACCCCAAGCATCCCAAGTCTATCGCGCACGTTAAATCTGTCACGTCATCGACAAGAATGTGTAGAATTTATAAAGAGGAGTTTAACTTATATTCTGCTAAAAGAACAAATAAAGTATAGGTAGTGTTTCTGTCACATGCAATTATAAAAATCCAACTGAATTCTTTTCAAGCCTGAGTCTAGATTAATATGGACTATTTCTAAAGACTCTTCCAGTTCTAACGTTCAGCCATCCTGCATCTGGAGTCAGAAACAACCTCACTGGGTCTTGCAAAGCAACAAACAAAAAGCATATCTTTTAAGTTCCTGTAATCCAAAATACAAAGACTCATTGTTCCTAGGCTCATAGATAATAATAACAGTGTTTACTTAAATATCAAGTTAAAGTCTCTCACGTGTAAGTGGGCTCCCAAATACGCCTGAGTTTATCTGACTTCACATTGCCATTACAAGACAGTTGAAGCAGTTTCTGTACATAGTAAAAGATGGTGGATCTGAAATTGGTAAGTGGCAGTTCAACTTCCCGTGTTGTTCCAAGCCCAGTCACTTTCAATGTGAGAGCCAAGCGAGGTGATGGAGTACATTCAACTTCCTCCAAGAGCTCTGAGTGAGGAGTTCCTAAAGATATCAAAGATGTGAAAACAATCGCACAAAGAGCATTGCACTAGAAGACAAGGCCATACATTCACTAATCCATGTCCACTTTAGACTCCCCTGGCTTCAAGATTTGACTTACTACATCTGGTTTGAAGGAACAGGTCTACATGGAGTTCAGGATGGCCTGGATTATACAGCATGTTCCAGGCTGGCTTTTGAACTCATGACAATCTTTTTTTTCCCCTGAGCTTCTCAAGTAATGGAATAACATGATCCCTGACTATTTTACTTAAAAAATAAATAAATAAACGATTAAAATTTTTTTCAATGTATGGAATGGAGTGTCTTGCCTGCATGAATGTATGTGTGTACCACGTATTTGATATAGAGGGCATCACATCCCAGTTGTGAGCTGCCGTGTCGGGTCCCCTGAAATGCAGCAAGTTTGAACTGGTGTGTTAGCTATCCAGCCTGCTTTGTTTTGCTTTAAAGTGGGAATTATTACACCTAGGTCACTTAGAGACAAAATAATAGAACAGGTATATGTATGTGAAATATATAAAGTTTTATTTAAAATGCTTGGTAACTATGAAGACAGTTAATGCTTCATTTTATAGATTACAAACTAAAATGATCACTGACCCTGCACTCAGGGAATATCATCTACTCTGTGCTAATAATCTGTCAAACTTTTATTTAGAGTACATGAATAATTTAAGATCAATACAAATATTGATGACACACTTAGAAAAAAACTCATCTTTTTATTGACTCATAATTTTTCTTTCTTCTTTATATCATACAACTCTTAGAATAGTTTTTATTCATTGTAGTGCACTCCACTGTGCTTTTTGTTGTTATTGCTGTTGTTGTTGTTTTCAGGACAGGGTCTTACTATGTAGCTCTGGCTGTCCTAGAACTCACTCTGTAGACAATGCTGGACTCAGCTCATAGAGATCCACCAGATTAAAAAAATATTGATAGAGCTGATTGATACAGAAAGCCTATAGCTGTTTGTACTCCTTAAGTAACTGTTCTTGTGTCAAGTTCAGAACATTTTATTCAAGCTATATCCTCACATAAAATATATTAAAAAGTACATGTGCCTTCATATTTTACACAGTATCTTTATATCAATAAAATATACTTAGTGACAAATCTTTAAGGATCATAAATTAGAATACTTGGCATTTACTTATTGAAGCACAATCAGGTACCATGATAAACGATCTTAAAGATTCATTCTTACTACAAAATGGATGCTCTTAGAACATAAATTTACTATTGCATAGTTCCTGAGATTTGAAGTTTTACCTGATTTGGGGATGCCACAGAGCATATGTGGAAAGCATGAGACAATATATTAGCTCTCTCTCTTCTTCTACCATGTGGATTCCAGGGTTGGAACCCAGTTTTGTCAGGCTTTGCAGTGAGTTCCTTTACTCACCGAACCCTTTCACTGGCCCCAAATCTATACAACTTATTTTTTTTTAAAAAAATGTCTTATTCATAACCTAAAAACACAAGTGGCCCTTTACTTTTCAAACTGTACATAATCATCTCATTTGTTGTCAATTAAAACTAGAACACAACACTTAAATATACTGTACCAGGGGGAGGAATTTCTAGGTCAGTTGTCTGTTGGACATTAGTACGACCAGGTCTAGGATCAAAAGCGGGGACCAGTGCAGAAAACTGGCGCTTTAGCACATAGTCATCATCCCAGGCTCTGCGGCGGCCTCCTTTGGTTTCATACTCTTCTTCTTCCTAGTATAAAAAGATTCCACATGGAGTTACGCTTGAGGGAAATGACTCTTCCGAAATTGACTAGCCATCTACCAAATAAGTTACCTGTACGTTAAGTAATTCTTTAACTTTTAAATTACATTTAACTATGTGTCTATTTTTATTACTATGTGGAAGTCAGAGAACAACTTGTGGGAGTTGATTCTCTCCTTTGAACTTGTACATCTCAAAGATCAAATTTGGGTTTGTCAGGCCTGGTGGCAAAAGCTTTAATCCACTGAGCCAACTTACTGTCCTTCAGTTCTTTATAGGGACTGTATTTCCTTTATATGAACTGATTGCAAAAGAATAAAATAAGCTAATACAAATGTGTAGAAATACATGTTAATCATATGTATACTGTCTGGTGGTTTTAAGAAATCAAAACTATATGCAACCTCTATTTCCTAGTGCTGATATTACAATTTGGTAGTATAGCACGAACCACTGGGGGAAAAAAACTTGTCAAAAGGTACATGCAACCTTTTATAATACTTTGAACCTACTATTTTAAAATAAGTTTTTTCCTAATACCAATTTAATTTCATTCTGAACTATTCATAAAAAATAGATGAGTCACTTGTGAGGTGCCTTAAATTTCTATACGACAAACAGATGAAGCATTAGTTGTTCAAAATCAAATGACATACATATGCCTCTCAGTTTAAACACTTGACTGATATAACTTTTTCTTATTTTCCTTTTTTGTTTGACCATTTATTTCATGTATGTAAGTACACTGTTGCTATCTTCAGACACACCAGAAGAGGGCATCAGATCCCATTACAGATGATTGTGAGCCACCATGTGGTTACTAGGAATTGAACTCAGGACCTCTGGAAGAGCAGTCACTGCTCTTAACCACTGAGCCATCTCTCCAGCCCTGAAATAACTTTTTCAATAAAGTGACACTACACACCTCTGGTGTTAGAATATCTAGTTTTGCATCCTGAACCCCAAGCTACTACAGATGACGTTCCAAAGAGTTCTGATAAATGCAGTGAATAACAACATGCAAAGGGCGCTAGAAAGAAGAAATAAGGTAATTCATGTAATGGAATAAACGACAGCCACGCCTACCCCTTAGTGGTCAGTGTTTGCTCATCAGGTTACTACCATAAGGTAAGGGAGCTTGCCACCAAATCTGATGACCGAAATTTGTTACCTTTGGACCCACACAGTGCAAAGAGAAAAGCAACTCCAAGACTCCAAGTTATCTCCTCTGATACGCAAGCACACACAGTTGGGGGCCTTCTTTAAAGAAGAGATTTCTTAATCAGAAAAAAAAAAAAGAAAAAAAGAAAAAAGAAAAAAGAAAAAAAGAAAAAGAAAGTAAGAAAGAAAAAAGACTACTACTACTTAGAAATAGCAGAATTACTACGACTACTATAAACCTCTGCTGTTCTCACATATGGTTATGTGTACTCAAAGGCCAAGATGAAGCAGTTTCAAGTAAGAAACTCCTGCTTGCATTGTTCAGAGTAATCGTGGATTTTCTGCAAAGTGTAGAACCTAAGCGTCAGGGGAAGCTGTGTTCTGTAACTGACAGCTCCCTTCCTCCTTGTGGCACAATTATAGGCATTTTTGGTGGATGCTCTCCTGAGAATGTAAAACGTGTATGATAGACGAGATAGTTGGGTTACCTGTTCCCCAATAGGCCGGCTCCCTGCTCCAGAAGGGACCTGTGGGAGCTGTGAGGTGACGACATGGTGCGTTACATCAGAGCGAGAGCCAGCTCGGCGTTGTAGGGAGGGACGTCTCAGAATCTAAGATTTAAAAAACATCAAGAGACATTTGTCTAATTATTTGATCGACACTCTTCAATCAGTCTAACCCCCCAAAACTGTTACTTAAACAGTAGTGGCACATGCCTTTAATCCCAGCACTCAGAAGGCTGAGGCAGGTGGATCTCAGGGTTCCAGGATAGTCAGGGCTACACAGAGAATCCCTGTCTAGAAGAACATAAAAACAAAAATAAATGAATGAATGAATGAATGAATGAATATTAGGGCTGGAGAGGTGGCTCAGAGGTTAAGAGCACTAACTGCTCTTCCAAAGGTCCTGAGTTCAAATCCCAGCAACCACATGGTGGCTCACAACCACCCATAAGATCTATCACCCTCTTCTGGAGTGTCCAAAGACAGCTACAGCATAATTACATGCAATAGATAGATAGATAGATAAATAGATAGATAGATAGATAGATAGATAGATAAACCAAAAGTTCCTTCATTGGTCATCTTCAGCAAAGATGGGGTATCTGGGAGTTTTAATTTGTCGTGTATTAAATATTAACCTTCTCCATAAGGAATATACTTAGGTTTTTTTCCTTCTTCACTATAGTAGAGACTGAACACAGAGCCTTGTATCTGCTAAATAAGTCCTCCACCTCTGAGTTACACCTCCAGTCCTTCTAGTACAAACTTTATTCTGAGACCACATTTATTACAGAGTCCAGTCTGGCCTGGATTTACAATGAATCCCAGGCTGCCATAAAATCTGTGATCTTCCTGCTTCAGGCAGGAAGTGCTGGGACTACAGCCGTATGTCATCTACATTTTCAAAATATATACTTTTTATTTTGTATGTGTATGTACATATGTATGTACCTGATGTATAAATGGAGACCAGAGGACAAGTTGCATCGATCCAGTCTCTTTTCACTATGCGAGTCTGAGGGATTATTGAACTCGTCATCAGGCACAGTGGCAATTGTATTTACCCACCCATCACTCTTACGGGCCCCAGGCATACACTATTAAATGATACATACTACAAAGCGTTTTTTAAAGCTCTTCATTTCACTAACTAAAATCTTTTGGCTTTTGTTTTGTTTTGTAAAGACAGGGTTTCTCTGTGTAGCTTTGGCTGTCCTGGAACTCACTCTGTAGACCAGGCTGGCCT
>NC_034596.1:48822800-48824514 GCF_900095145.1 Mus pahari
TGTAGACCAGGCTGGCCTCGAACTCAGAAATCCGCCTGCCTCTGCCTCCCAAGTGCTGGGATTAAAGGCGTGCGCCACCACGCCCAGCTTAAAGTCTACTTTATCTTTAAGACAACTTTTTATGCAGCCCAGACTAGCCTCAACTCCACAGGTACTGAAGATGACCTTGAATTTTTAATCCCCCTATCTCTACTTCCCGACTGCTGGGATTCCGAGACCCCACCACGCCTGGTTTTTACTGTCCTACGTTAGTGAGTGGAAGAGTCTCTCTACCATAACCTCCTCGTATTCTTGGTCCTCCTGATTGTCATCTTCATTCTCATCATCTTCCTCGTCAGGCTCAGGCAAATCCTCATCATCATCTAGTTCAGCTAGGAGAGTACTGGCACGGCAGCTATCGAGGAAATCTAGGACAGACAAAGCCAACAACTTCATTGTGAATACAATTAGTAAACAACAGCAAGGATATCTTTGCATCTGGGTTTATACTAGCCAAAGGTAAATTCAAAAGGCTCAAGCATAAGTGACAGTTAATGATGCCACCTATTTACCCTAACAACACACATAACAACAACTATGGCAGAAGAAAATGGATGACCTCAAAGTATATTTCAGTCAACAATATCTATGAAAGGGCAACCATGTAGATGATGTTTAAAACAAAACAAAACAATCCCACCTGCATTCTCTGAATATTACAAGAAGTACAATTTGGAGTCATTTATTTTATCTCCAGATACCTACTGAGCATATACTGTGTGCCAAGAACTGTTCCATCACATATATACCATGAATCTCTAATAAACTTACAAAAGACAAAGGATTCGATAAATAAATAAAATAATATCTATAAACACTAGCTGTGATACAAGACCTTATGGAGACATACAGAATTAAAGCCATTCAAAAAGAATTAATCTTAGACATGGCAAGTTATTTAATGATAATGACTAGTTAAAAATAACATCTATTTTTTATGGAATGAGTATATAGTATCTTTTACATTATCCATATAATTCAATGCATAGCCAAGTTCTGTAATATTGAATCCCCTTTATCTTCTTAGGATTTCCCCCCTAGTGAAGACTGGGTCATGCTATAGTGATGGTGCATACCTGTGATACAAGCATTCAGTAGGCTGAAGCAGAAAAATCATGAGTTCAAAGCTAGCCTGAACTATACAGTAAAATTCTCTTTAAAAATATATAACAAACAAACAAACAAAGAGGGCTGGAGAGATGGCTCAGCCGTCAAGAGTAATGACTGCTCTTCCAGAGATCCTGAGTTCAATTCCCAGCAACATACTGGCTCACAACCATCTATGGGATTCGACACCCTTCTGGTGTCTCTGAAGAGAATGATAGTGTACAGTGTACTTGTATACATAAAATAAATAAATCTCTAAATATAATAATAATAATAACAACAAAAAAAAAAAACAAACAAAGCAAGGACCATCAAGAAGGTTCAATGGGTCAAAAGTGCTTTCCACACAAGCCTGACAACATGAGTTCAATTCCCAGAACCTACAAGAGAAGGGAAAATTTGTCTCCTGGAAGTTGTCCTCTGACCTCTACATGCAGACATCATATACTCATAAAGAAAGATAATATAGAATAACTTTTAAATATGTCAAGTTTATATTGTCCAACATAAAGGCAGTAACAAGCTGTTCTTTTTTATTTTTTTTAAAGATTTATTTATGTATTATATG
>NC_034596.1:48824554-48827485 GCF_900095145.1 Mus pahari
AGACACTTCAGAAGAGGGCATCAGATTTCGTTAGGGATGGTTGTGAGCCACCATGTGGTTGCTGGGATTTGAACTCAGGACCTTTGGAAGAGCAGTCGGTGCTCTTAACCACTGAGCCATCTCACCAGCCCAACAAGCTGTTCTTTATGAGGACAACAACAACAACAAAAATGCCAACAGAATAATGAGATTAAATAAGAGAAGTTATCACTGGCTGTATAAGGGGAAACTCAATACTAGAACTAAACAAAGGTAAAAATACATTTTGATAAAGAACATCAGATTATCTATATTTAGCAACTTGCATTTACAGACCTTTGAACAAAACGTCTTTTAATCAAAATTGAGAAGTCATAATATTCTCCTTAATTAGTTTCAAAGGTAAGCATTTTAACATTGTGAAGTCAGTGTGTGCCCTACAGTTACCAGTAAATCCCAGTATGCCTGGCAACAATGTTAGCATCAGTGCCATGTTTTATCATCAATGGTCTCTTAATTTAATAAAATACATCTTTAGCATATGTGAGGGGCTATCCTACAACTTACAATAGCTCTCATGAACATAATATGGCTGTACACAACATAAATCCATTACACCTTTGGTTCAGGTTTTAAGGTATACTCTTAGCTTCCTATAATAAAAATTTCTGATATGTTACAATTCACTTAAGTCATTTCCCCCACATTCCTTTTGTTATTAGTATACAAGAACAATAAAAGCTCTGAGAGCCAATGGTGGTACACACCTATAACCTTAGCTCTTGGGACTCTGTTGGCAGGAAGATCAAATATGCAAGGCTAGGGTGAACTACACAGTGAAATTCTGTCCTGAACAAAGAAACAAACCAGAAATGTTCCATGTCTCTCAAGAACGTTTACACTGCATTAACTTTATACCTAATGAAAGCTTTATAGAGACTTATGTTGCTCATTCTTCAAACTGGCAGTCTTTCATGGTCCGTCAATGTTAGGCACGGAGAAGAGGAAGTTCATCACCTAACACAGCCAACAGCCTGAACATTTCACTCCCTTTCACACGGCATCCTCACAGCCCTATTTAAGATTACCGAAGTCCAGAACTAAAGTGAAGAGCTGGAGAGATGGCTCTTGCAAAGGACATGAGTTCAGTTCCCAGTAGTCGTGCTGGGCAGGTCACAACCACCTGTAACTCTAGTTTCTAGGGATCTGACGTCCTGTTCTGGATTCCAATACCCATATTCCTATGTGCATACATAAGCTCTTATCTTTGAAAATGTCAAAATTATATTTTTTAAAGAAAAGAGGGCAGAAGATACAGTTCAAGGACAGAGCACTCTCCTAGCCTGTGAGTCCTGGGTTTGATTTCTAGTATTGCCAAAGGGGAGACAATAAACATGGTCAAGGCTATATGGTAAAAAATAAAAAATAAATCAACTCATCTTGATAAGAAGACAACTGTTTTGGAAGTAATTACTTTAAAGAACTAAACCTGAAGTGATCCACAGCAATACTAGGTTGTATATTTATGTTTATGAGAAAGAAAAAGTTGTAACTGTTCTACAAAGCATATAACTTATCATGATGACCCCATATTGGAATATTTGGCAGTAATTCCAAATGTGGTAGAAACACATCAAGCAATGGGATATAATTTCAAATGCACTGAGTGAAAGAAATAGCTAAAGGACACAATTCCCTTTAGATTAAAAAACAAACAAACAAACCCCCATACACATAGGTATGTGCCTGATCAGGTTGGAAGGTAGGTACTCTCCATATTTTATTTATTTATTTATTTTCTAAAAACCTGGGTCCTCAGTAGGACCAACAACTGCACTAACCCCTGAGCCATAATCAGATTTTTTTTTTTTTTTTATGTTTTCTGAGACAGGGTTTCTCTGTGTAGCCCTGGCTGTTCTGGAACTCACTCTGTAGACCAGGCTGGCCTCGAACTCAGAAATCCGCCTGCCTCAGCCTCCCGAGTGCTGGGATTAAAGGTGTGCGCCACCACGCCTGGCCAGATAATTTTTTAATCTCCTCTACATCATGGAGTTTTTCCATTTTCTACAAAGACATTACTTTATATAAAAGGTTGAAAATATATAAGGATGGACATGGTGGTGCACACCTTTAATCCCAGCACTCAGGAGGCAGAGACAGGTGAATTTAAAGCCAACCAGGTTTACATAGTGAGTTCTAGACCAGCTAAGGCTACAAAGTAAGACCTTATCTCAAATTCCATTCCCCATCAAGAATTCCAAGGAAAAAGCACAATGTTAACGATGGATGGATGGATGGATGGATGGATGGATGGATGGATGGATTATATATTTAATAAACTTTGATCTGTAACTTACCATATAAGGAATATTCTGCTTCCTGACCTGTGTCACTCTCACTAGAGGTTGATGTGAGGCTGGTGGTTAAAGTATTACTTAATGATTGACCCACTGATAAAACTGTTGTCGCCGTAGCTACATTGCTGCTGCTAGTAACACTCGATGTTGACATTGTCACTGTAGATGTAGTACCAGGTGTGGTCAAATTAGGGAAACTCTGAGCACCCATAAGTGGAGAAGCTAAAAATAAAAATGAAGCAAATCAGTTAAATATGCAATATTGAAGGAACCTTAAAAATAAAAAAAAAAAAATTAAAAATCAAGATAAATATTTTTTAATTCCATGAAACTCATTAATAATGAAAACATTGAAAAGCAACAACTTTGGGGACTAAACTGAAAACCAACTAAAACTTACTGTTTTTAAAAAACATAATCATCTTCAAAACATTTAAAGCCTAGCTTTCAGGGTCCATCCCATAATCAGCCACCAAACGCAGACACTATTGCATACACCAGCAAGATTTTAGATATAACTGTCTCTTGTAAGGCCATGCCAGTGCCTGGCAAACACAGAAGTGGATGCTCACAGTCAGCTATCATATGGAACACA
>NC_034596.1:48827559-48841630 GCF_900095145.1 Mus pahari
AAACTTTACATGCCCCAGTACAGGGGAACACCAGGGCCAAGAAATGGGAGTGGGTGGGGAGGGGAGCAGGGCGGGGTATAGGGGACCTTGGGGACAGCATTTGAAATGTAAATGCAGTAAATGCCTAATAAAAAATTGAAAAAAAAATAAAGCCAAGCTTTCACAAAAAATAATAATAATAATAATAAGCAACAGAAATACTTTTTTTGTAATTTTATGGGAATTACTTGGCCCCATTAGTAACTTAAAATTAGAGTTAGACAGCATTTGAAAGCTAAAGTGAATACAGGAGCTGAGTGAGAGCCGTGCCATGGGATTGGCACAATTTAACACTCACTAGTCAGCTAATCTGTCGTGTAGTTTTGTTTAGCCATCTGTTATAAAATATAAGTTACTCTCAACTCCTGAACTACTTTAGATTCTTCAGACCTTGACTTTGTAGTTCCCAAGTGCTGCGGCTCATGCAGTCTGTCTGACATGGCTAGCCTCAGCTCCCTCAGAGGAAGCACTGGACTGCAGAAGGAAAGCTCACTTACTTGCAGTGCTCATCACGTTCCTCCCCAAAGTGTTAGTGTTGTTGTCACTGCTGCTTCGGCTTAGGTTCATGTTGTTGGTGGCATTAGTCCGTGCTATGTTTGCCACTCTCCGGACAAAGCTCTCCAAGCTAGATGTCTCTCTTGAGGACAGGTTAGGTACACTCGCACTGGAGCTCATAGGGGCCCCGGCTGCCAACAGAGAGCTCACCGACAGTCTGTTGCTTGCCGAAGAGCTAAGGGGTCGTTGTGAAGCTGCTTCCTTATTAGTTAATTCAGATACTGAGCTAACATCAGGAGAGCTAACGCTAACAATTCCCATGGATATTGCACTAGACTCCCCAGGAGCTCGAACAGAACTATCGGGGCCTAACTTTCTTTCAGCATTTTCACTTCCCGTTTCCGCTGTTAGGGTGCTGGTGCTTGCACTGGAAGAAGACCCTACTTCTGTTTGAGGGACATTTTCAGCAGATGAAAGAACAACAATTGGTTCATGGACATCAGCTCCTGAAACTATACTGTGTTCCATTACAATTTCTGATCTCCGTTCCGTTTTGGTCGAACCCAAGCTGATGTCGCTGCTACTGGCCACGCTACACACAGAACTGCTGCTTCCTTTTCTACTTGAGGAGCCTGCAGCAGCAGACGTCTTGTCTGGACAGTTGTTTTTCACCAAGCTGCTCCATGACTGCGCTGTGCCTGAAACAGTGGATGAGACAGGTTTGGGTGATGCCACTGTATCAGGGTCGTACCCTGGTGCAAGCTTGAGGTCAAATTTTCCTTCTGCGCCCATACGGTAAGAGTTTGAGCCACCAGCATCCCAGGTGACATCAATCCAGCCTGGAAAGGGACAGGAGTTTGTGAGACCCAGCAGAAAGCAGAGAGGAGCGTTAGACAGTAGCTCCACAAACGGGATCAGCGTTTCATGGCGCTGTACTTCCCTCAATTGTTAACCAACAGGTTTGCCAACTAAAAGACAAGTTTTGAACTCAGATTAATTAAAATATTATTTGATACAATTATTAGTCTATCTGAAGGTCTACAGTATTTAATTCTCACATAATATTAAGTATGCATTATATATCATGTTTCTGGGATATCTCTAAAATTCTTCCTTTCATTAGATTTATCTCTGGACAGCCCAAAACTGGTAAACTTTTTCTTTTATTCAAGACAGGGTTTTTCTGTGTAGCCCTGGCTGTCCTGGACCTCACTCTGTAGACCAGGCTGTCCTTGAACTCAGAAATCTGCCTGCCTCTGCCTCTGCCTCCCAAGTGCTGGGCATGTGCCGCCACCACCAGGCCAACTAGTGATATATAAAAACATTTAAAAAGTGATTATTTACATCTATTCTGTTAAAAGGGAAAAAAAACTTTTAAAAATTGATGCTGAGGGTGAAATCTCAGGCCTGACATGCAGGCATCTACCACTAAGCTGCATTTCCAACTATAGAAACAATATTAGTTATAAAAGAAAAAAACTACTGAGACTTCAACAAGTGAAGATTTTTGAACTGATAAATGTGACTATATGATTATCAAATGTTTCTTCTTGAAAAAAAGCACTAACCATTAATTTCTAAGGTTGGAATAAAATCTAAAAAATGACAGATAATGCATGCTTATGTCACTTACAGAAACTTTATATTACTAGATCAAATAAAATACTAAGTTGGCATTTCAATTGTCTTCTCAAAGTTTAGTGGTTACTTGATTTTATGGTATAGTTTACTAGATTTGAGTACGCACAAAAACACCTTAGAAACAATTTAAAAGCAAGTTGAATTCTTTGAGGATTTATATACTAAAGCTAGTAACAAATTAAAAGATATTGGATCTATACTTATATATGAAAAATGTTATTTTTTTGAAAGGGAACAAAATTCAAAAACCCCCCAAAAATAGTTGATTACTAAGGAAGCTAATAGGAAATTCAGTGTTACTTTAGTTAGAGGCTAAGTCCCCAGGGGGAGACACACATTAAGAACTTGGACTTGGAAGTACACTGAGCTTGTACAGAGCTTAAGTAGGTTTCAGCTCCCCAAGGAGCACTGAGCCGCCTGCACTTTATCTATTTATGAGTTATTTGAAAGGAAAACTGCTTCAAATCTGCATAAACTTAGATACTATATATATTGTAGATATAAGTATATATATATATATATATATATATATATATATATAGTATTGGTATGATGAAATAACTTTTGATGAACCAACACTTAACTTTCACTTTTGCTACACAGAAAAGTATAAGAAATACATCCAAGTATCAATAAAGTTGAGACTTGTGTTGCACTGATACCAAACACACACACACACACACTCTCTCTCTCTCTCTCTGTATATACATACACACGCATATACATATATACACAAATATGTATAAGAATATTACTAAATATAAATATGTATTTGTTTTACTCAGAAGGCAAGTTAATCATATTTTGCTTTAACCATTGAATAGATGAAGTTTAACAAAGTCCCTTTGCAATGCTGTAGAAAAGTGGATAAACAGGTAGTTCACAGAGACTCTTCAGAAAAGCAACGGACATACCCAATGCAATGTGGGAACACACTAAAAAGTGCACACCATTTATATTAGGTTTGAGAAAACTTTTAAAAGGTAAAAACATTTATACCTAAATATAAAATATTCCTACACTCCAAACATAGATAAAAAGACTACTTATTGTGGGAAATGTATTTGAAAACTGAAAACTCTGACATGTTTAAAGCTAAAACTGAATTTCAACATTTGGAGGATCAGAAACATGCAAGAATCAAACCCAGGGCTTTACATACATAGAGCAAGCCCTCTACCAACTGAGCCAAAGTCCCAGCCCCATAATTTTTATTATAGCTCTTTAAATATTAGCAAGTAAGAATATAAACATTTTACATTTTTAATGCTCAGTACAATTGGTAAGAAAGAACTTACTATGATTCAAGCAAATCACCTGCTACTGAGTAAACCCTTAAATGTTAAAAAGAAACAGCCAGGCAGCTGCAGTGGAGTTAACAGTAGCTTATTATTTGGGTAAGGACTTTTACTAAAATCTACAGCACAAAGATTAAAATGAATTTACCCTCTTTGTACAATTAGCCCTACTACAGAACACGGTTTAAATTTCCTCCAGAGGCTGGTAGACTGTAAACACCTACTAAGCGATCAAGAAACTATTCCTTACACTTTGCTCTATAGAAAAATAATTTTGAGCATGAATCCTTTCTCTTCTCTGTCTTTAGTACAGTAAAAAGGCACCACCTAAACCCTAAAACTACCAAGGAATTCCTATCAGGAATTGACGGTATCTTGAGAACAATACTAAGGAAAACGAGAAGAAATGTATCTCAAAATACTTAATATAAGCTCCATAATCACTACAATATTAGCAAATAGATTCTAGTCAAATCCAAGATTTTGTCTTACTTTAACTATTTATTCTAAGTCAATGAGTTGTTACTTTTTAGAAAGGGTCTCAACCATGAAGCTCTGAGTGGCCTGGAATTGTTAGGCTGGCCTCATACACAGAGCCCCTGCCCCTGCCCCTGCCCCTGCCCCCGCCCCCGCCCCCGCCCCCGCCCCCGCCCCCGCCCCTGGGTGCTGAGATTACAGACAGATGCCACTACTTCCAGCTCTTTTCATTTTAATGTGATGTCATTATCAGTTCTTCTAAAAATGTCTGCTGTTATTTATACAATTTACAAAGTATCCAAAGACAGAAGGAAGAGTCAGGGTTCAACCCCAGGTGCTAAGCACGACTCACCGTTGTGCAGCTCGCCTGTGACTGTGCCTTCTCCCTGTGGGCTGCCATCCTGATCTCGCCACTTCCAATCAAGGCCTCTGATGACACGTGCTCCTGGAACCATGTACTTGAGGACCTGAGAGCGCACCAGGCGCCTCTGCCTTCTAAGATTAGCTTCTGCTTCCTTAGCTGCTTTTCCTGTGAGATCAGAATTAGAGAACTATAAACCAAGTCACTTTACTAAACAGCTGTAGAAAGCTGGAAAGGCCTCAAGTCCTTTCATTACCTAGTTGGTCTTCACACACGCCATTTACAGTGCCATAGAGTTCAAAGCCGGAGAGCGAGAGGTAGTGCGTCTGTCCACTGGCGTTCTTCCCCATCTGTTTCAGTCTAACATGCCGCCACCCTTGTTTTTCATCCTTTGCTGGGTCAAGGGGCCATGTTGCAGTTGACCTGTAAATGCATTAGACAGAAAGTGTTTTAAAATGATTTTTTTAAAATTACATGAAAAAAGATAGTGCAAGAACATTTTTTATATAACAAACTTTAGAAAAAAAAAAAAAACATAGCCTAAATTGTCAATTAAAATTCGACTATAAAACTTAGAGAAACTAGGCAGCTCCCAGGGAACAGAGGCTGACAGACAGAGAAGGCTATAAATTCAGGGCCAGCCTGGAACACAGGCTGAGCTCCATGCAGTCGAGGGCTAAACAGTAAGACTTTATCTCAAAAAACAAAAAAAACAAATTGTTTACAAACACAAATAAAACATTAAATATGAAATTTTAAAGATATTTAGTTTATTTACAGTGCCAAATGATTTGGTTAATGCAAAGGGTCCTATTTAAAAGGAAAAGAAGTACTTTTAAAATGAAAGTTCTGGGCTGGTGAGATGGCTCAGAAGGTAAGATCACTGACTACTTCTTCCAAAGGTCCTTAGTTCAAATCCCAGCAACCACATGGTGGCTCACATCCACCCATAATGAGATCTTACACCCCCTTCTGGTGTGTCTAAAGACAGCAACAATGTCTTTAAAGTAAATCTTTAAAAAATAAAATAAAATAAAATGAAATTTCTTTGTAAATTCTTGACATTTTAAATGTATTAAAATTTTTAACTTTAAAACTTAAAAACTTTGCCCAATAACTCTAATGACAGTACCACTTCCTTTCACGCTATATCAAATATGGAAATCAATTTAGAAGAATTTTTTTAAAATCTACTTGTGCTCAGCTAATCACAAGTTTATGTTCAACTCTTAGTACCACACATACAAAATTCATACCTACACTTACAGAAAAAAAACAAGAATTAATAAAAATAAGAAATTCTTCAGTTTAGTCATACTGCTACAATAACTACCGGTAGTAAGTTGAATATCTGTTCATCTTATTACATGATATGATGATTACATAAGTATGGGGATCATTTATAACTTTCCTTCCATTTGTGTGCTATATATCGCTCTCATAAAGTGCTTACACAAATATGATCAGCTTTTTATCAAAATGTAATCTAAACTCTATAAAAGACATTCTATTTTATTTTTTAATTTCTATTTTTATTGTAAAATACATTTTAAACATGTTTTAGCTGAATGTAAGTGCACTGTATGCATGCAGTATCCTCAGAGGCCAGAAGAGGATGTCAGATCCCCTGAAAAGCACTGTTATATGCTGCCCTGTGGGTTCTGGGAGCCAGACCCCAGGTTCTCTGAAGAGCGAGAGCTCTTAACCTCTGAGCTGTCCTTCCAGCTGCTAGTGTGTGTGTGTGTGTGTGTGTGTGTGTGTGTGTGTATAGTGTGTGTGAGTGTGTGTGTGTGGTGTGTGGGGGGTTGTGTGGTGTGTGTGTGTGGTGTGTGTGGTGTGTATGTGCATGTGTGTGTGAGTGTGGGGGGGGTTGTGTGGTGTGTGTGTGGGGGGTATGGTTGTGTGGTGTGTGTGTGTGTGTGTGTGTGGGGTGGGGGGGGGGTGGGTGGGGGGGGGGGGGTGGGGGGTGTGTGTGTGGGGGGTGTGTGGGTGGGTGGGGGGGGTGAGTGTGTGTGTGTGGTGTGTGGGGGGTTGTGTGGTGTGTGTGTGTGGTGTGTGTGTACGTGTGGGGGGTGGGGGGTTGTGTGGTGTGTGTGTGTGTGTGTGTGTGGTGTGGTGTGGGGGTTGTGTGGTGTGTGTGTGGTGTGTGTGTGTGCGTGAGCGTGTGTGTGGTTTGTGTGTGTGTGTGGTGTGTGTGTGTGTGTGTGTGTGTGTGTGTGGTGTGCGTGTGCGTGTGGTGTGTGGTGTGTCTGAGCATGTACATGGGAGCACATGTCCAAGGACGCATACCTGTTAAAGAACAACTTGTAGAAGTTGGCTCTCTCTGTCCACCATATGGATTCTAAGGCTCAAACTCAGGTTATCAGTCTGGAAACAAAATGCTTTACCCCACAGACCCTGGCTGGCCTCCAATCTGATTTTTTTCATACTTTCAGTAAAGCCAGTATTTCAAATTTCCAATATCAAGTAATTTGTTTTTAGAAAAAAAGACCTTATCTCAATATTAAAAAAAAAAAAAAACAACCCAGAGCTCTACAATATACAATCATTAAAAAGAAACAAGGCTCTTTACTGATTTTCCCCAATTTTCAAAGACTCCTCAACTAACCCTGGTTCATTGAGACTGCAGTCATCAACATGGGTATACAAAGAAGTCCAGTTCTGTCCATCTTTGGATACCTGGAAAACCCAATTTCTCAGTGCAGACCTTCCATAGCCACGAGCATGACGAAGTGTGTATGCTGAAGGTATTACCCAGACACCCAGATCTATGGCAAACCAGGCATTTTTATCATCATTGCTATGACAATTTAAAGCCGAATTATCTCGACTTAGTATGTCCTCCAAGCGGCCATAGGGCAGATTCCTCCCTTCTGATGATGTGACGACTACGAGTCCGTAAGCTGCAGGATTTACCCATTCATACGCAGTTCTGCACAAAAATAAACAGTTTAAATTAAAACAAAAACAGAAAACGAGGAGAAATCAAGCAGAGGCAATTTGCATTTGTTCCTATGAGTTTGTAATTCCAAATTATAAACTGAGAATGGTCGTCCACTTCTTTAGCCAAGCAAATGGAAAACGACCTCAAGATCACCCTTGGCTACTTAGCAAGCTGAAGGCCAGTCTGTGGCATAATCTTAAATTTAACACATAAGATAAGGTTCTTTGCCAGACAGTGGTGGCGCACGCCTTTAATCCCAGCGCTTGGAGGCAGAGGCAGGCGGATTTCTGAGTTCAAGGCCAGCCTGGTCTACAGAGTGAGTTCCAGGTCAGCCAGGGCTAAACAGAGAAACTGTGTCTCGAAAAAAACCAAAAAAAAAAAAAAAAAAGATAAAGTTCCTTAAGTAGAAGTATGTTCAGTGACCATCTAATCATTTTCCTAATTAAACCTCTTTCCTGGTTAAGCACTGTCACTGTAGCTTACTTTGCATTTGTTCCAATCCAGTAAATTATTCCATTCTCATCAAAATCATGCTGGTGCCGGAATATAAAATTTTGGCCTTCTCTTAATTTTCGAACAAAAACGAATGAAGATCGGTCAAAGTCGTACCACTGCTTTGCCACCTAAATAAAGTAAACACAGAAGACTTTTTTCTTAAGAACTCCATTTTAAACAGCATTGAGCCACCCTTTTCAAAGGGAATTTGACCTTTTCAAAGACAACTGTGTTATGACATAATCACCTAGCCAAGAGTTAAACACCTGAAGACTATACAAAAAAATAAGGTGTCCCATAACCAAAGAGCTTCGCTCTCAGTAACAGTTTGCTTGTATCTGTTTTGTTGCAGTGCTAGAGAAGCACACCCAGGGTTTTACACATGCTACAAACAGTATCAGTGAAACACATGTCAGCCAGAGAATTTCCCACATATTTTAATAGAAAAATGGCCTTGTTTATAAAATGACATTATTATAGTAAACACATTTTCTATTATCACTGGTCTTCAAATACCTTTAAAGTTATATAATATTCAAATTAAGAAGTAACTGTCATAATTCTCTATTAAAAATAAAAACAGGTGTAGTGATTCAGATGTGTAATTTATTGCTTTCTTTTTATTTATTCATTCATTTATTTACTTACTTATTTTAAACTCCAGATTTCATTCCTCTCCCAGTCCACCCGCAAACTGTTCCACATCCCATACCTCCTCCCTCCCCTCCTGTCTCCACGAGGATGTCCCCATCCCCCATTCCCCAGCCCACCAGACCTCTAAACTCCCTGGGACCTCCAGTCTCTTGAGGGTTAGGTACGTTTTCTCTGTCTAAACCCAGACCCCACGCAGTCCTCTGCTGTACATGTGTTGGGGGCCTCATATCAGCTGGTGTAAGCTGCCTGGTTGGTGATCCAGTGTGAGAGATCTCAGGGATTCAGGTTAATTGAGACTGCTGGTCCTCCCAAATGGTGGCACTCCTCCTCAGCTTTTCCCTAATTCAACCCAGGGGACAGCAGCTTCCATCCATTGATTGGGTGCAAATATCTGCATCTGACTCTTTCAGCTGCTTGAGTGCAGTCATGCTAGGTCCCCTTTTGTCAGCGCTCCATAGCCTCAATAGTGTCAGGTCTTGGGGCCTCCCCTTGAGCTGGAGCCCACTTTGGGTCTGTCGTTGGACCTTCCTGTCCTCAGCCAATTTATAGCTTTTCCAATACAACATTTTAAGATGGGAATGGTGGTCTGTTTCTGTAAGCCCAGCAGGCAGAGGGGAAGCAGGAGCAGCAAGTGCAAAGACAACTCAGCTGCGTCCTTAGCAAGTACAGGACACCCTGGCTATAACACACTCTCTCCAAACAATGTAAGGCTAATATTTTCTTGATTGAAAAAGAGATTGCCTACGCCTGTAAGTAGCTATACCTTTATTGAAGGTTTTTGCCGACTATTTCAATATTAAATGAACATTAATAAAAATCTTTATGTTGAGGGTGTTGTTAATTGTTAAGACATGTTTTCTTTTCTCTCTTTCTCTTTTCTTTTTTTTTTTGTTTTTTTTTGTTTTTTTTTTTTTGTTTTTTTTTGTTTTTTTCAAGACAGGGTTTTTCTGTGTAGCTCTGGCTGTCCTCGAACTCAGAAATCCACCTGCCTCTGCCTCCCAAGTGCCTGGATTAAAGGCGTGGACCACCACATGTTTTCTAAAACAGATTTCTAAAAGTAGCATTACCATAACTCTGGATACACATTTATGTGACTTTCCTACAAAGGGTCAAAGTAATGGAGAAGGTCTATCTCACAAAGCCCTGCCAAACAGAGCTCACCATTTTCAGCAGATACTGTTCCAGAGATTCAACTGTAGCTAAGGGCTCCATCTTCAGCATCCTGCCTGTCCGGTCTATTAATGCAGTTTCACCAGGTGCACGTTCCAACCGAAAGCGTAATCTTCTTGTGAGTATCTACACACAAACCATCAACACTACTCAGAGGAGACCTTGCTTTGTTAGCACTGTAAAAATTACTCACAAATATAAACACAAACAACTGAGATTTGTTATGATGTATAGCCACGATAAACCAGGATAAAACCAACTGTGGTAGCATATCTGCAATACCAACAGTTGGGAGAATGAGACAGGAGAATTGCCACAAGTTTGAGGGCAGCCTGGGTGACCTGCAAAACCTTGCCTCAAAAATAAGAAAAAAGAACATAAGAAATTAAAACCATACATGTTTCTACATGGCTTGTAAATAGGTTCAATGACACACATTGATTATAAGGAAACAAGTTAACTTGTTAGAAAATTTTAAATATACATGCTTTAAGTAAAATTACAAACTACTTTCTCAGACGAGCCAGGAGTGGTGGGACACCCCTGTAATCCTAGCGCCTGGGAGGCAGAAGTAGATGAACATCTGTGAGTGTGAGGCCAGCCTCACCTGCACACTGGGTTCCAGGACAGCCATACTGAGACCCTACACCACCTCCCCAAAAACAAAAATAAATAAATGAGGGGGCTGGAGAGATGGCTCAGAGGTTAAGAGCACTGACTGTTCTTCCCAAGGTCCTGAGTTCAATTCCCAGCAACCAAATGGTGGCTCACAACCATCTATAATGAGATCTGATGCCCTCTTCTGGTGTGTCTGAAGACAGCTACAGTGTAGTTATATATAAATAAATAAATCTTAAAATAATAAAAGAAATGCTTTCACAGAAATAGATAGCTTATGAATCATAAATCAGTTAAATTACTTTAAGTATCTAATCGACTCATTCCTTTGAAGCCACAACATATATAATGAACCTTTCATAAATTTGTGAATCTATTTATTTACTGATTTGTGCATGTGCGTGCGCGTGCGTGTGCATGCATGTATATCAAGAGAACAATCCACAGACGACAGCCTCTCCCTTCACCACATTGGTTCTAAGAATCAGGCTTGGTAGCAAGTACTCACTGGCTGTAAGTCAGGTTTTGGGTTGTTTTCTTTTTAAATATTCTTATACTTTATTTATTTAGCTGGGGTAGAGTAGGAAATATGGCAGCCAGAAAACAACTGTGGAAATCAGTTCTTTCCTTTAATCACGTGGGTGCTGGGATCAACTCAGGTCCCCAGGCTTGGTTCCAGATGCCTTTACCTGCCACCTCTCAAGTCTAAAGTCAAACTGTCAGCTAACTTACATTACATTCCGGAACATAGAATAACACAAGAAAAGAGCCTCCACTAAGAGGTCTAGATCAGTGTGTCCTGTAGACTTGTCTTAATTGATGTAGAAGATCCAGCCAAGATGTGGGCAGCTCCACTTTGAGAGTAAAGAAAGCTACCTGAAGGAGCAGTCAGTCAGGTGGGCACATTCTCTCTGCTCGTGACTGTGATGTGACTGACTGCCTCAAGCTCCTGCTTCTGTGACTTCCCCACAATGGTGGACTGTTGTGGTGGTTTGAATATACTTGGCCCAGAGAATGGCACTGTTAGGAGGTGTGGCCTTGTTGGAGGAAATGTATGACAGTGGGGGTGGGCTTTGAGACTCGCTTCCTAGCTGCCTAGGGGACAGTCTTCTGGCTGCAGTTGGATCAGGATATAGAACTCTCAGGTTCTTTTCTAACACCATGTCTGCCTTGCTTCCTACCTTGATGATAATGGACTGAACCTCTGAACCTGTTAAGCCAGCCTTAATTAAATGTTGTCCTTTATGACAGTTACCTTGGACATGATTTCTCTTCACAGCAATGGAAACCCTAAGACAACTATAATCTGGAATTGTAGTTAGTTAACTCACTAATTTGCTTTTAATTAGTATATTTTATCATAGCAACAGAAATGAATAAGATACTGGGCTCTAATAAACTTAAAAATGCAAGATAATTTTTGATCTGATACACTTTAGCGTGTAACAGATTTCAGTAAGCTTTATTTCTACATAATCTTTTTTTTTTTTTTTTTNTTTTTTGAGACAGGGTTTCTCTGTGTAGCCCTGGCTGTCCTGGAACTCACTCTGTAGACCAGGCTGGCCTCGAACTCAGAAATCCGCCTGCCTCTGCCTCCCAAGTGCTGGGATTAAAGGCGTGCACCACCACGCCCGGCTCTACATAATCTTAATTCCTACAGAAACACTGCTAAATATTTACTTAGGCATTTGGTACATTTCTGACCTTGCTTCTTTGGAAATTTCTGAAATGAAAATGTACATAAGGCTAGGGATGTGGTTCAGCCAGCAGACTACCTGTCCTGGGTTCAGTCCCAGCCCCATAGAAGCCTAATATGGTGGCTCACACTTGTCATCCCAATACTTGGGAGGTAGAAGGAAGACTGAGAGTTCAAGGTCATCTTTACCTACATTAAGGAGTTCAAGGCCAGCCTGGGTTATATGAAACCCTGTCTCAAAAATCAAACAAACCAACAAATAAAAACACTGAATAAGAATAAAATAAAAGGCCGGGCGTGGTGGCGCACGCCTTTAATCCCAGCACTTGGGAGGCAGAGGTAGGCAGATTTCTGAGTTCGAGGCCAGCCTGGACTACAAAGTAAGTTCTAGGACAGGGACAGCCAGGGCTATACAGAAAAACCAAAAAAAAAAAAAGAAGAATAAAATAAAAGACACCGGGAGGCTGAAGAGATGGCCCAGCATTTAAGAGCACTTTCTGCTCTTCCAAAAGACCAGGATTTGTTTCCCAGCAACTACATGCAGGTGACAACCTTATCTTTTGTTCCCGTTTCAGGGGATCCAATACCCTCCTCTGGCTTCTGCAGGCATCAGACATACACATGGTATACTTAGATGCAGACATAATACTTATAAAACATAAGAATTTAAAAAAATATATTTACGTTATGTATATGGGTACACTGTTACTCTCTTCAGACACATCAGAAGATCTCATTACAGATGGTTGTGAGCCACCATGTGGTTGCTGGGAATTGAACTCAAGACCTCTGGAAGAGCATTTGGTGCTCTTAACTGCTGAGCCATCTCTCCAACACAAGATTTTTTTTTTTTTTTTGAAGACATTAGCAATCCTATATTTGAGGAAGTGAATTTCTTGTCTTTGAGACTATCCTTCAATTTACTCAGCAAGGATAAAGCCAAAACTCAATCGATCAGTATCATTGTTCTATAAATTGTCTAAAACACAAAGTAGCCCTCCCTATCTTTTTCAGTATGTTTATAATCACAGAGACTCCCTGGATGGATAAGCTCTGAAGTCTAAGCTGGAGACTAGTGGCTTTAGTAACTCAGGTGAGTTCTGTTGTTTGTTTTTTGGTTGGTTGAGTTTGGTTTCCTTTTTTTTGTTTTGTTTTGCTTTGCTTTGCTTTGCCCTTTGAAACAGGATCTTACTATGTAACAAGTAAGATTTGGCAGTTACAAAAGCTCCACCAGCACAGAGTAGGCACTGCTTTGGCAAAGTACTTAGCTGATTATTAAATGCTAAATTTAAAAGAAACTATTCTACACACTGTAACAATTTCATATAGAGTATGTTAAATAAAGGTACAATTTACTAAATAAGGGCCTTCTAGGCAATACTAAATTAATCCACAGAGTATGTGGTATAGATGGATGTTGGGATAGCAACAGTGAAATGTGGTTTTGTTGTTGTTTTGGGGTTTTTGTTTTGTTTTGCCATATTTAGATCTTGGTACTAGCAAAAGAATGGAATGAATGATTGGGATATATCATATCTCTAGCTATATGTCTAAAACCAGGCTATGATTAATAAGAACAAAAAGGTTTCTGAAGGCTCTAACCAACAATACAGAAAGCTAAAAGGAGGCTGAGCATGGTGACACATCTATAAAGCAGGCATCTGACGATGAAGACAGGAGGACCAAGGGTTCAAAGCACTCAGGAGGCTCCATCCAGCTCTCACCCTTCATCAAAGAAACTTATTTTTGCAGTGGTCAGAGGTTAAAACAAAGAACCACAAGTGATCAAGGTCCCCAAATGGAACATCTATTTCTACTCCCAGCCAAGGCTTAGTAAAAACTGAGGAGCAGAGGTAGAAAAGAGTGTATGTAAAAGCCAGTGGTCAGGAAGAACTAGTAAAGGATGCTCCTGGAAATGGCAGGCAATTATACTCATGAACTGTCTGTCAACAACTCTGGTTGCCTCCATAACATCCTCAGGAGATCAATCTAGTCAACCCTGCAGCATGGCGTGTGAGCTCACAAGGCCCCATGCCAAGCTGGGAAACTCCAGACTCTCAAGGGCAGGGCTGCTGCTAGTCTGCCCACCTTACAGTGGACAGCTCTATAAGCACATGCATGTAGATAAACCTAACTCTTCTCAGTAGGTTTTTGTTTATTTGTTTAAGATTTATTTATTTATT
>NC_034596.1:48841635-48866979 GCF_900095145.1 Mus pahari
GGATGGTTATGAGCCACCATGTGGTTGCTGGGATTTGAACTCCGGACCTTTGGAAGAGCAGTCGGGTGCTCTTACCCACTGAGCCATCTCACCAGCTCCTCAATAGGTTTTATATCTGTATCTATATATGATATGAAATCGGGGAGACAGAGGGAGGGTTCCAGGAGTTGTTGTAAGGGGAGGTGAAGAAGACGCATTTGATCAAAATTAAATGAATTAATGTATAAAGTAAAAACAAAAAAAAATCTAATACAATGTTTTAAAGAGTTTAATTGGAGGCTAGGCAGGGGAGGAGGCACACATCTTTAATACTGGCACTCGAGGCAGAGGCAGGTGGATCTCCGAGTTTCAAGGCCAGCTTTGCCTACAAAGTGAGTTCCAGGACAGCCAGGGCTACACAGAGAAACTAAAAACAAATAAAAAAAAAAAAAAATGTAATTTGCACACACTGGGAGAACCGAAGGTCATTCTCAACTGAAAAGTGAGTCTGAAGAATCGCTGACAACAGGAGACCCAGTCTCAATTAAAAGCAAAACCCAAAACCTCCATTTACAAAAAGTGAAACTTACTTTCACTTTTTCTTTTTCTCTATCTCAACACAGATATCCAAAGAAGAGAGCTGAGAGAAACTAGAGTGTGAATGTGTTAAGTAGAACTCTGGCAGGTGATTAAGTGCAGCAGTACAGCCCTCAGGAACTAGTTAGAAGTTAGAAAGGAGGGTGAACATGGTGGCTCATGGCTGTATTCCCAGTATTAGAGAGCAAAGAGGCAAGTGAACTCTTTGAGCTCCAGGCTAGCCAGGACCATAGAGTGAGAAACCTTGTCTCAACAAGTACAAATAACAACAACAATAACAACAAAAAAGATAAAAATCTACTAGAGCTTGTTTTTTTTTTCTTTAGCATGTAAACACATGGTGTGAAGGACACCAAATCTGCTGTTATATATACAAATGCCCAAGCTCCAAAACTGTATCTGGTATCTGTTTTTTTCTTATAACAGTAAAACTGAACTAAGACCAAACCAAACTTATAATTTTGAATCTTTTAACTTGATTTTTCAACTTAAAAAATAGTCTATAAAATATATCTTACTTATGTTTATTAAATGTAATATAATTATATCACATAATATCATATAAAACAGATTTGAAATAACACATACAGCGCCATTTAAAAAGTCAATTTAAGTCGGGCAGTGGTGGCGCATGCCCTTAATCCCAGCACTCAGGAGGCAGAGGCAGGTGGATTTCTGAGTTCGAGGCCAGCCTGGTCTACAGAGTGAGTTCCAGGACAACCAAGGCTACACAGAGAAACCCTGTCTCAAAAAAACAAAAAAAAAAGTCAATTTAAAAAATAGAATGGGCTAGAGATGGTTCAATAGCTAAGAACATTTGTTCCAATTCCCATCACCCACATGGCAGCCCACAATCATCTATGATCCTGGTTCCTGGAGATATGGTACCATCTTCTAGCCTCCTCTGGTTCAGCATACATGTGATGTATTTAAATGAAGCCAAAACATTCATAAATCCCTCTTAAGAAATCAAGTGGCATTTAAACTAGAATCTTAAAGATTAAAATTAAATTTTTCTTAATCCAATAGGAAAGCCTTTTTACATAAAAGTAAAGCATATCACTGTTCTTACACACTTGGTTGTAACAGCTATGTTTCTCACACTCACCTGGAGGTTATATGTGGATCCTGGTGTATCATACAAATGGAGAGGTAGTCGTTCAATTGATTCTAGTACAGCTATTAACTTTCGAATTAATGCAACTGCTGGTCTACTATAAAGACAAAAGTAAGAGCTTTTATGTAATTCATGTAAATATTCACGTACAAGTCTCAGTCACCAACTTCATGTAACCTCTGCTTTCTTTAAGGTGCAAAGATAGGGTACATTAGACACCTCCCTTCCTTACATTTGTTTGTGTGACCCATAAAGAGGTCAGACAATAACTTGCAGGAGTGGTTTTCTCCTTTCACCATGTGAATTTCTGAGATTGAACTCAGATCACATAGACTTAGCAACTTCTGAGTGGTCCAAGACACTCTCCTAACTCAAATTTCCCTCATTTAATAATAAAATATTCGGGCTAGAGGAATGGCTTAGTAGCTAGGAGTATTTCTGAAGGTTCCTAGCACCCACATCAGGGGGCTCCTAACCACCTGTAACACCAACTCCAGTGGATCTGATGCCCTCTTCTGGCCTTTGAGGGTAGTAGTACCTGTGCTTATACACACCCACAAACTGACACACAATTAAAAAGTAAAAGTAAAATTTAAGAAAAAACTAAAATATTCTAAATTTCATAATAAAATTTTCAATTGTATACAAAGTATATGTATTATTTTCATATTTAGACAGTTATAATATAAGGGTTTTTTTTTTTCTTTTTTTTTTTCCTTTGGGGATATGTGGTGACAGTTCCTGGAACTTGCTCTGTAGCCCTGATAAGCCATGAATGCTTCTGCTTCTGCCTACTTAGTGCAAACATGACATACATGTTGCCACTATACCTGGCTTAATATAGAAATATTTAAATTAATTGTTGTCCCCAAAGATATAATATACACTCAGTAAAAGTCATTTATTGTAGAAGAAATTCTATCACATTCAAAAGTAGGAAAAATGGTGCAGTGAACCATCATCAATCAGAACCACAGCTTACATAAGTCTGCTACTAATAGCCAATAGACCCTAGAAGACTTCATTTCATTTTATTTTGCAGAAAATGATAGTGTGACGTTTCTTCCAAAGGTATTTTAACTGTTTGTCCATACAGAAGGAATAAGCACCCCAGTCACAGCTAAAGAACTAACAGTTACCACGTAATGTCCAACATTTAGCCAGTGCTCAACTCTTCTTTCCGTTATCTTCTCTTTTAAAGAGACTATGACAGGAATTCTTTATTCAGCTTAGGTTGGGCTTAAACTCAGTCTTCTTGCTGTCATCTCCTCAGGCATAGGACTACAGATGTGTGTGACATCCAGCTTTTTGTAACTGTGAAACAAATGCTTAACTATATAGTCCAGGCTGCCGAAAATATTATGTAGTTTGACTGTATCTTAAACAGCTAGGTATTTTAAATGATCAGCTGAGGTCCTGGCAAACGTGTTTTACTTTCTTCTATTAGATTGAAAATTTTTAAATTTTATATTTATCAAAATATAAATAAAATAAATCCCTGTGTGTATATAAACACAGACTTATTTAAAGGACGTATATCAAGTATATGAACACAACAAGTATCAAAGTAAAAGAAATTTGGGGTTCATTTTTGTTTTGGGTGCTAGGTATTAAATCTACGCATTTCATGTGACAAGCATAGACGAGCATGTGAAAAACATGGTCAAGTATATGACAAGCATGTGATGAGATGACGAGCATGCCTGATGGCTGCACATTCCCGTCTCTTTACCTTTCATCATCTTCACTTTCACTAAAGGCTGTTTTGAAGACATTTATTCTTTCTACCAGTTGACTACAATCTTGCTTCATATCCAAATCTATACTCTAAAGAAAAACAAAAAGTAGGTCAAATAAAAGCATATTTATAGATTTTACTGTAAATTATTAGAAGCTTATAAAAACATGAACATTATAAGATTATCAAGACAATTTCAGTAAACTTGTTACTCATTCAATCTTTAAATTAAAAAAGGCACAAAGCTTCCTGTGAGGTGAGGAAGCAGGGGACTGACATGCACTTGTTTCTCTTCACTAATGTTAACTATGCCTTATAACAGTATTTCCCAAAGAAGGCCAGTGATTTCAACTGAACGAGAATCAATTAATTTCCATTTTTACTGTACTAGTTTAATGAGTTTATGTGAAAGAAATCAAAACCATAGTTTAATAGATATTAATAAATGATATATTATCAATTATTATTATAATTTCAGTAAATAGAAATAAATACAACTGGCAAACTTTATAAATTTGAAACCCATTGAAGTTAAAGATTTTCAGAAAATTCAAACTTTATCAACAAATACAAATATAAAAATTAAAAACTAAAGTGAGATCCTGGTGGTGGTGGTGGCACAAGTCATTAATCCTAGCATTTTGGAGGCAGAGGCAAGTAGATCTCTCAGGTCGAGGCCAGCCTGGCTTACAATACGAGTTTCAGGACAGCCAGCAATACACAGAGAAATTCTGTCTTAAAAAAAAAACAAAGAAAGAATGAATTACAGTAAAAGGGCTGGAGACTGATGCTCTTCCAGAACCTGTTCTATTCTATTCCCAGCACCTACAGTGGGTAGCTCACATCTGCCTGTAACCCCAGGTCCAGGGCATCCAATGCTCTCTGGTGGCCTGCATGGGCACTGCACGCATGTGGTACTCACACATGCAGGCAAAAACCCATACACATCAAATGATTTTAAAATTTAAAGTTAAAAAAAGAAATTAAAATGGCAAGTAGAACTGACATAAAGTTTTTTCTTTACTGAAATAAGGGAAGATATTTTTATAAAACATATTTACAAAAGATCAAGTATAAAAGAAATATATAATTATTAATAAATGGTTACAATATACTTCCTAAAACTGTTTTATAAAGTAGCTTCATGAGTATGATTTAAGGACTAAGGTACTCTATTTTATGTAACCTCTGAGGAAATTAGAGAACTAAATGTTCAGTCTTAGGATAAAGTGTTTTTTTTTTTTTAGCAAACCCTTCACTAAAGTAAAACCAAAAAACTTAAAATCAAGAAGGTTCAATTATTTCATTCCATTGATTTAATGTAATGATGTAACTTAAAGGCAAAGTAATTAGAAATACTAAATTTACTTAGTATTAATATGTTTCGTGAATAACAACACTTAAAATCAATCTATCAAAACATGGCCACAAACACTTTGGGACTTCATTATGTTTTTGCTTTGTAGTCCTAAATACACTTACATTATTTAGAACAGTAAGAAGTGCTTGGACTAAGCCACTAGAACACATTTCATAGGGTGATATTGTGTTCTCATCCTTCAGAAGTACGATTAGGTTTTCTAAGGCTGTCTTCATTAAGTCTCGCCAAGTGTTTTCACCTTCGATACACTGAAAGAAAAAATAAAAACAAGGTAAAACTACACAGTCCTTAAGAAAATGACATATAACAACACCATGAAAATGGAATAATATAACACTAGATTAAAAGCTCCTATTACTAAAGCAAATTATTTTGAATAGGTCAGCAATATATGTTTGTTAAAAAAAAAACATGCAGTAAATATTTTACAGGGTTTTTAAAAAAAATATTTTAATTATGTGGAGAGTAGGGGTTCCACTGTATGCTTTGGCCTATAGAGACCCAGAGCATCAAATCTCCCCAGAGCTAAAATTCCAGGTGGTTGTGAGTCACCCAATTTGTATGCTAAGAACCAAAGGGAGGTCTTCTACAAAAGCAGTGTATACATTTAACCACTGAGCTATCTCTCCAGCCCTACTATTTTAGGTTACATTCAGTTACATAATTTCTATGCAATCCTGCTGTACTATATATAGCACTTCTATTAAGCCTTGCTTATTGCAATACTGCAAAGCACTCACAGAAAATATAAAGTTGAATAAGCATGGCATGTTCAATAAAACTAATTCAACAAAAGTAACATCTGATCTTCATATAACTGTCATGTATCATGAAAGTTCCCTTTTTTAAAACATAAAAATTGTGGTCTAGAGAGATGGCTCTGGTTAAGAGCACCTATTGTTCTTGCAGAGAACCTGGGTTCCTTTCCCAGCATGTACATAGTGGTTCACAACCATCCCTAACTCCAATTCCAGGAAATCCTATGGCCACTTCTGACCTCTGCTGGAATCTACACACATGAAGGTAGACACTCATACATACAAAACAAAAATATCTTTTAAAAACCATAAACATAAAAACTGTTCCTGTCTCACACAACCACACTAAACTTAGGTGTGAGAAAGATCTGTTTGTGGAGTATAACTTCCTGGCTCTTACTCACTACTCAACATAAAAGTTAACGAGGTAAGGGAGAAGGCAAGAAGAGGACACAACACAAACTAAGTCATTATTCACCTCAAAATCAAGAGTTTGAGATGAAGCATACAAACCTAGAAACCCAAGCACTTGGGAGGATGACATAAGAAGATGAGTTCAAGACCATTATGAGCCATGCAGGTAAGTCAGACATGGTGGTGACTGCCAGAGGTCTCTGCATGTGGGAGCCCTTGGTCAGAGGACTTCCTAAAGTTTGAAGCCAGCCTAGCTAGCCAGGTCTACAAAGCAAAACCTTGTCTCAAAAAAATAAAAATCAGGGTCTGGAGAAATGGCTCAGCGGTTAAGAGCTCTTCCAGAGGTCCTGAGATCAAATCCCAGCAACCACATGGTATCTCACAACCATCTGTAATGGGGATCCAATGCCCTCTTCTGGTGTGTCTGAAGACATCGACAGAGTCTTCACATACATGAAATAAATAAATCTTTAAAAAAAAAAAAAAAAAAAAAAAGGTACAAAAAAGCCAAATGTGAAGTGACCATGAATCCTAAGTCAAAAGATCATAAATCTTCAACAGTTGAGTTCAAGGATACTAACTAGTAAGACGACCAGGAACAACACGCAAGAAACATAAAAGCAGATTAATGAAGTAAGAAAATCAACCTTGAATGTAGAAAAGAAAGCCAGTAAAATAAGAGAAATTCAGCAAGAAAATTGAAGTTAAAATAAAATAAAATAAAATAAAAAGCAGAGGCTGGAGAGACTCAGCGGGTCATAGCACCTATTGCTCTCGCAGAAGTTCCAGGTTCAGGTCCCAGTACCCACATGGTGGTTACAGAAACAGCTATCTGTAACAGCAGATCTAGGAGTTCTGAGTGATGATGCCTTCTGGCCACTGTGGGCACCAAACACACGTGTGGTGCACAGACATATACATGTAGGCAAAACACACAAACACAGCGTTTAAGAAATCTGAAAACAAGAGCCTGACGTACTTGTCTATTCGTATGGAGTTCCCAAGATGACTCCAGCTGAGTTGCTATATTTCTGAGTGTCACCACCACCCCACGAGGCATGCTTTCAACAGCTTTAAAGTGGTCGTCATACAAGTCTCGAGCCATAGTTCGTACCTATCAAAGTAAGCACAGTAATTATAAATGTCGCGACGACTAATAGCTTAACCCCTCCTGAGCTCATTCTCCCCCTACCCCTCCTCCCAGGCACTTGCTCACAGACTGTCAGGAAATGAGACTGTGAGGCTGTGGGGGCATAGTCAGCAGTCTGCCTAACATGAATCCCAAGGCCAACCCTCACCTCCATACGACATAACAAAAAAAAAGGGACCATTTTGTCCCATGTCAGCTTCCACACCATTGTTATTCTCACTTATACATTCTAAGTGCTAGAAAGACACTCTAGTAGATTTTAAATGTTTACTAAAATAACTCTTTAGAATGTCCTAGAGTGTCTTTTCTTTTAAAAAAAATAAAAGGAGCTTATTCACAGTTAACTAGAAATACAAATTAACACCAACCCTCCCCTAAAAAGGCTGTCCTGGAACTCTTATGAGGCCAGCTTCAAACTCAGAACTCTTTCCTCTTCTACCTCCCAAGTGCTGGGATTAAAGTGTATGACAGAACTTCCAGTCAGTACGATAATTCTGTCTGATGTATTTCAATATATTCTGAATTGAATGTAATATCTAACCTTATGCGTTTTCAAAAGAAGCACACAAAGGCAAAATAATAATAATAATAATAAAATAATGATGATGATAATCACGTAGCTACAGAGGATAAGGACTAAATCTGGGTCCTTTACTCACTGAACCATCTTAATGGCTCTAGATTGAGCTTTAAAAACTGAGATAAATTCTTAGAAGGACTCTACAATCAGGACACGTCTCCAGGATAACCCAGAATATTTACAACGAAAACAGAATGAGTATCTTGTGATATAGATAGCCTAGGCTGGCCTCAAACTTTCGATATAGCTGGCCTAGAACTCAAAATCAACCTGCCTCAACTCAAAGGTATAATCATCATGCATTACCACTACTACTTTCATTTTAAGAAATATGGGCCGGGCGTGGTGGCGCATGCCTTTAATCCCAGCACTCGGGAGGCAGAGGCAGGCGGATTTCTGAGTTCGAGGCCAGCCTGGTCTACAAAGTGAGTTCCAGGACAGCCAAGGCTATACAGAGAAACCTTGTCTCGAAAAACCAAAAAAAAAAAAAAAAAAAAAAAATATGGGTTTGTTGGATTTTTGTTCCAACTAAAACTCACTTATCTTCTCCCTAATCTCAAGTAGCTACATACACTGTATTTTTAAAAGTATTTCCTGGGGTAGGCAGCTTTTAACCTTCGCACAAGGAAAGCAGAGGCAGGCAGATTTCTGAGAGTTGAGTCCAGTCTAATAGTGTGTCCCAAGCCACCTACATAGTGAAACCCTATGTCTAAAGAAGCAAAAACTATTTTGTATAACCATTATAGATAAGTTATACCTATTTGTCACCAAAAAATGTTCATTCTGATATTTTAATTTCCCTTTCCAATATGCCAAATGTAAGAGCAACTGGTAAAATAACAGCAGCCTTATACTGGCCTATTTTACTTACTTGGGTTTTTTTTGGTACTGGGGGTAAATCCGAGCACTCTTCAATTGAACTATCCCCATTTCTCTTTTTACTTCTTGAGATAGGATCTCATTAAGTTGCACAGGCTAGCCTTTAACTCATTCTGTAGCCTAGGCAAGCTTGACTTTGCTACAATCTTCCTGTTTCAGTTTCCTGAATGGCTAGGTTATAAGCCCATGCCAACTGCCTTAACAACTACCCATGCTTTCAAAGAACAATGTACATCTGATAAATAGAACTTTAAGTTAATACTCTGGTCTCTGATGCTTAGGTTTGGGCTTGATTTGTGTAGGTATGCCAGGAGCCAGGTTGGGCAGACGCTCTACACTATACTCCTAGACTCTTGGTCTCCAGCATCCTAAGTTCAGCTAAGTCAGCCATCAAATCAAGCACGAAAATGATCTAAATCAAGAACCAAGCAGTTAAGCTGCACCACCGTGAAGTACTGAGTGGGGCATATGAAGCAAAATGATCATCTTTAGTTTATTATTTACTGTGAGTATGTATGTGTGTACCATGGAGATAACTGACAGTACTTTTTCTTCTAGCATTGAGTTTCCTGGATCAACTGAAACTGTCAAGTTTAACAGCAAGCACCCTTACCCACTAAGTCATCTCCCTGGCAGGAAAACCAAAAATGGAACTAAAGTTTCACTATTTTTCTCACTAATTCCAATTTTCATGAATTTTAATGTTGGTATAGATATACAAGCTAAACATAATATTGGGTAAAATTAACAAAGAGAAAAAGCATAACTAAAAATATTCTCTTTGGGAAGCTGAGATTGGGTGGAACCTTTTCAATGCTCATCAGCTGTTACTGTAAGTTACCAATCAACATAAAAAAGGGGAAAGAAAACTGTACAGATATACCTTTTGCTTTGTTTTTTCCAACTTGGATTTTAGTTTTCTGCCTCTTTTGCCAGTCCAGCCAGTCACAAACTCTGAACCTGAGAGGGAGGGGACAGCACAAAGGGTAAGAGAGCACTTCACAGAGTACACTTTCTTATACTACAGTATCTTACCTGCAGAACTCTCTCAGCCTCATACTTACCCAGAGATGTTTCTGCAGTAAACGAATGTTTCGTTCCTCTATTAGATTCAAACACAAAACCAGGCAAATCTTCTTTTAGTATTGTAGCTTGCTGACCATCTGAGTTATGAATAGCAATTTCTCCTTCTTTCAAGCATGTTAATGACCAGTTGCCTACGGTCAGTTTCATGGGTCCCGGTGCTGACAGTATAGGTTGGCTTGAAGTAGATGGCTTTACTTGGCCTCGGGCTCTCTGTAACTTCTCTAAGAATTCACTTCTGCTTTCTATAAAGACGAAATACTTGCTTTAAAAAAATCTGCCGTTTCAAATCTACCGGCTTAATGAAATGTAACTTCTAGAAAGTAACTCTCCAGACATTTTTTTTTTTAACTACAAATGAGATTTCTGAGAAAAGATGTAATGAGACATCTATATACCCATTCAATTAACCATTTCATAACAAAAGAAATAATGTGATTAAAAGAAGCTACAGCAGGGTTCCTTGGCACATAACAAGGAATTTGTGAAATATTTTCTTAATACATCTTTTAATTTTTTGGAAGTAGGGCTTTAGATAGTCCAGGCTGTCCTCTAACTCACCATACAGCTGAGGATAATACTGAATGCCTAATCATCTTGCCTCCAATATATCAACATGCCTTGCTACAGTACAAGTACCAGTGATTTTTCTCTATTTAAAAAAAAAAAAAAAAGAATCCCAACAACAGTAGCAAAACTATGAGCCATAAAACCACATTGCATAAGCTAAAAAAATACTTTTAATTAGAGTTTTACCTGAACTATCCGATCCACCTTCAGGACTACCACTTGAATACATGGTAGCAAGTTTTCCATCCAAGATAAATCTGAACCATCCATTACTGCCATTAGATAATTCCAAAGCTGCAGCATCACTCCAAATATATAAGCAGTCCCTTCCTCTAATTATTGACCAGTCTCTCCAATGATACGGTTTACCTTGCTGCAATTCCTTAGCATCTTCCTGTGGTTCGTCTTCCTAAACATGTAGAATGATTCCATGAAATATTTGTAATAATTTCAATTCAAATATTCATAAGTATTTAAAAAACATGAATATGAACCAGGCTTATAATTAAGACACCTAAAACATATTAGTTGCTTGCAGTTCAATGCATATTATAATAAACTAATTACCTATTAACTAAATTTTAAATAATATCTTAAGATGATAACTATGTAAATGATATCATATCCAGATTGTAAGCACTGTTATATCACTCAGCTATTAGAATAAATAGAATGAAACCCTGTTACTGCAACACCATGGGTAACACGCGAGGACAGAGTTTGTTAAGTGAAATAAATCTGACACAGAAAATCGTGAATGCCATGTGCTCTCACTTCTGTGAAAATTAAAGTAGCATTTGGGAAGAGAAGAAGAAAATGGCCTCTAAAGGACAGAAAGGGGGAAGAGGGACTGGGAACATAATGAAGCTGGGTAATAGGTACAACATACAGAAAGTTCTAATTTTCTACAGCACAGCAGGGTGACCATAATCTACAACAATTTATTAGAATTGGGAGTCTTGAAGAATCTCAATATACACAAAAGTCCAGCATTTGAAGCAAAAATGTTAACCACCCTGATCTGATCATCACACGTTGAATATACTAATCATCTTATGCTGTATCCAACAATGTAATTATGTGCCAGTTAAATATTAAAAAGAAATTAAAGTCTTAGGGGCTCTCAGAGAGTGAACCACCAACCAAAGAGCAAACACAGGCTGGACCCAGGTCCCAAACACATATGTAGCAGATGTGCAACTCAGTCTTTCAGTGGGTTCCCCAACAGCTAGAGCCGAAGTTGTCCCTAAAGCTGATGCCTGACGGTGGATCCCATTCCTCTGACAGGGCTGTGTTGTCTGCCTCAGTGGGAAAAGATGCACTTAAAGATACCTGATGTGCCAGGGTGGGAGAATACCTAGGGGAGGCTTCCATCCTCTCAGAGGAGAAGGAGAGGGGTGGAATGGGGAGAGGAACTGTGTGATGAGAAGGGTACAGTGACTAGGATACAAAGTGAACAAATGAATGTATGCATGCATGCATGCATGCATACATACATACATACATACATGAGAAAAGTAAATACATGAATGAGATTCCAAACCTCAGTTCCTAATCAGGTAAATCAAATGAACTACTTCTGACAAAGGGTCTCATGCATCCAAGACTGGGTATCATGGACCTCAAAGGGTAGGGATCCAAGAATGGCCTAATACTTCTGGCTTAGAAAATGCTTTTTAAGAACTGAAATAAAATTAGTCTGTGAGGATATTTTACTGTAGCCTAGGAGCCACCATGTTTACTGACATTTGGAGAACGAGACTAGAGCTGGTGAAACAGTTCATCACACGAAGGTTCCTCTTGCTAAGTTGGACAACCCGAGAACCTCTGGAACCCACATGGGGTAGGAGAGAAGAAACTTCTGAAAGGTGTCCTCTGACCACCACACATTAGTGTGCACATTCAAATAAGCACACCATACACACATAATAATAAATATTAAAAGTAGAATTGATAATATGTCAGATATGACATGTGCTCTTAATCCCACCCTTAGGATACAGAAGTAAGAAGATCATAAGTTTAAGAACAGCCTACACAGGAAGTTAAAATCTAGCCTGAATTATATTTTGAGATGCTCTGCTAAGAAACCAAGAGTTTCCAGCACTTGGGAGGCAGAGGCAGAGGCAGGCAGATTTCTGAGTTCGAGGCCAGCCTGGTCTACAAAGTGAGTTCCAGGACAGCCAGGGCTATACAGAGAAACCCTGCCTTGAAAAACCAAAAAAAAAAAAAAAAAAAAGGGGGAAACCAAGAGTTGATGGCTGGAGAGAATTGACTGCTCTTTCAGAGGTCCTGAGTTCAAATCCCAGCAACCACATGGAGGCTCACAACCATCTGTAATGAGATTTGATGCCCTTTTCTGGTGTGTCTGAAGACAGCTACAGTGTACTTATGTATAATAATAAATAAATCTTTGGGCCAGAGCAAGCAGGGACTGAGTAAGTGGAGTTGAGAGGAGAGCAAGCAGGGCTGACTGGAGCAAACAGAGGTCCTAAAAATTCAATTCCCAACAACCACATGAAGGCTCACTACAGTACAGCTACAGTGTACTCATATACATTAAATAAATAAATAAATCTTTAAAATATGTGTGTGTGTGTGTGTGTGTGTGTGTGTGTGTGTCTGTGTGTCTGTGTGTCTGTGTGTGTCTGTTTATGTATTTAAAAAAAAGCAAACCCTGTTCTCAATATAACAACTAGGACCACTCACCTTTTCTGGTTTTGATTCCTCTTCATTCTCATCATCAGAAGAAGGACCTGCCAAAGCTGACACTTTGCTAATTACACCAAGTCTGGCGAGCTGATCCAAAAAAATATCACCACCTTTATCTACTAGATCCCTTATGATCTGCAAAGCTAGTAAGTGGCCATCATCATCATCCTGGGGAGGAAAAAGGGGGAGCAGATGAGAGCAAGGAAGTCACGGGAACGAGAGTACAACACATGGGCCTCCTGGACCAGGGAGTACTGCCATCTGAATGTCCACACAAAGCTTTTACTTATTGATGATGCGCCAAAGGAAGATGAGAAACGAACCTCTTGATCGAGGACAGTTGCGGTGATTTCCACTAGTGTTGTAGGCAAATTGTGACCAACGTCAGAATCACAAACTTCTTTTAACAGTGCTTCAGAGCAAAAATGTATCATTTTTCGGATTAAAGCAAGACTGGCTTTCCTTAAGAAGGGAAAAAAGAATTTTATGTAACAAAAAGCTCAAATTAGATATTTGGCTATGCATTAGTAAAAACTTTTTTCCAACAATTCTATAAGTACTAATAAAAAGGATATACTTGAGAATACCAAAAACTTAAAACTCTATGCTATGACAACAGTTTATGTTTACTTTTTAGTTGGCTTATTTCATATTAATACATTGTTAATCAAAACTAATTGTCCTGAATAATCTTGTTAAATGCTATTTTATGTGCCATTTAACCAGCCTGGCTGCTGAAACAGCATGTTAATTTTTTTAAAAAAGGGGTAAAAAAGCAAAGAGAACTGGTATGAGTTATAACTAACCTAAAATTTCCTATAACTCAAAATACAAGGCTCTAATCAAATATTTTTTTAGTTACTTTCACTCTTTGGCAATTTGAAAACTCCACACTCATTGTAGCTATTTCTCAAATAAACAAAGACACAAGATACTAATCTCCCAGTTAAAGATGCTTTATTAACTCCTGTCCTTCATTACTGCCACTGGGAACACAATAGGCACCTAAAGCCACACAATCAAGTTCCATTTTACATAAAATTACCAAAATAAGTTATTATATGACTCACTGTAATCCATTTAACTCTATCCTGAGGACCTAACAATACTCTAGGCACCAAGCTATAGTACTGTTACCTTTGAGGTGACCAGACAGAAGACTTGAGTGGCAATATGAATGTCTCCCTCACTGACTATTCCCTGCACCAGGACCGCCACCACCCATCAGTTTTGTTTATTTGTTTTGGTTGATTGGTTGGGGATCATTTTTGTTTTGTTTTGTTTTTTTGTTTTGGTTTGTTTTGGTTTTTTGAGACAGGGTTTCTCTATATAGCCCTGGCTGTCCTGGAACTCACTTTGTAGACCAGGCTGGCTTCCAACTCAGAAATCCACCTGCCTCTGCATCCCAAGTGCTGGGATCACAGGCGTGCGCCACCACACCCAGCTCTTTTTTTGTTTTGTTTCTTTTGTTCTGTTGTTGGTTTTTCTTTCTTTCTTTTTCTTTCTTTCTTTCTTTCTTTTTTTTTTTTTTGGTTTTTCGAGACAGGGTTTCTCTGTATAGCCCTGGCTGTCCTGGAACTCACTTTGTAGACCAGGCTGGCCTCGAACTCAGAAATCCGCCTGCCTCTGCCTCCCAAGTGCTGTGATTAAAGGCGTGCGCCACCACCGCCCGGCTTTTTGTTGGTTTTTCAAGACAGGGTTTCTCTATGTAGCTCTGGCTGCCCTGAAACTCAATCTATAGAAAATGATGGTCTCAAAGTCATAGATGCATCTGCTTCTGCCTCCAAACTGCTGGGATTAAAGTGTATATATATTGCAGCACTAGAAACAAGTGCTTTAACAAAGTTACATCCCTGGTCGTTCTGTCTAGCTGAATTCTTAACATTCCATTTTCTGTAATGAAATCTAAATTATTACAAGCTGAATTACAAAAAAAAAAAAAAGTGAGTGGACAGAGGTCAGACAATTTTATTGGGATTAGTTAAAGACTATTACAGTTTTGAAAAATTACTGAGTACAGTAGTTTTAGATAATGAATTAAGTAAGAACAGTGTAAAACTTAAGTTTCCTGTTCTCTGGCTCTTTGTCAGTCTCTCTCTCACACATACACACTTGGACCCATTATGAGACAGGGATTCTTTCCATTTAAACCATACAACAAACCACATGAAGTAGGTTTTGTTATCGAAGTTTTACAAAGAATGTTTAAGAAAATAGAGATAACAAATCCATTTGAATTCACTTTCCTTTATCAGCATATTTTTATACATATATATAAATGTTATACAAACTTCCTAATTAACACTACTTTATAAATTAAGTTCTCTTAAAAGTATTTTTCTATTACATTAAAAATAGCATCATTTGGGGAAAGTAAGTTTTTCCTTTAATACACGGAAGAGACTAACCATCTAAGCACTTAAACCCTTTCATACAGACTGAATGCATGAGTACAGCCTCCACACTTGCAAAGTGACTTTTAAAAGGCCAGAAACCCAGGTGTGGTGGCTCAGACCTACAGTTTTAATATACAGTTAAAGGCAAGAGGATTGCTAGCCTGGGACATCATGAAGCTAAAAAGCTTCTGTACAGCAAAGGACATCATGTTACTGATGAGACAGTCAACATTTTGCTAGTATACATCTGGGAAGGTTAGTACCTAGAATATACAAAGGGAAAAAAAAAACACCTAACCATGAAAAAAAGAACTCAATTAAAAATTGGTGCATGGAAATGTTTAGAGTTCACAAAAAATAGGAAAACAAATGTCTATGTAGATGTGTGAAAAGGGAAACTTACTCAGTGTTGGTAGAAATAAAACTATGTATAGCCACTGTGGAAATCAGTGTGGCGAGTCCTCAAAAAGCTAGAAACGGATCTATCTATGATCCCCCGTCCCACACCTGGGCAGATACCCAAAGGATTTTATATCATACTCTAAAGTGATTTGCTCAACTGCTGTTCTATTTATAGTAATCAAGAAATGGAAACAGCGGGCTGGTGAGATGGCTCAGTGGGTAAGAGCACCCGACTGCTCTTCTGAAGGTCCAGAGTTCAAATCCCAGCAACCACATGGTGGCTCATAACCATCCATAACAAGATCTGACGCCCTCTTCTGGAGCGTCTGAAGACAACTACAGTGTACTTACATATAATAAATAAATAAATAAATAAATAAATCTTTAAAAAAAAAAAAAAAAGAAATGGAAACAGCATAGATTTCCATCAACTGAAGAATGGATAATGAAAATGTGGTGCATATTCACTGTGGAATATTATTTAACAATTAAGAAAAATGAAATTCGCAGGTAATGGTAAACAACAGTTATTAGTGATATAACCCTGACTTAATCAAACAGACATGACACATGGTTATTTGGGGACACTAGATTTCAGGACTATTAACTTTCAAACATTTTCTCTTAAACCAGAAGCCAGGTGTGGTGCTGCACAGCTTTTAAGGCCAGTTTTTGGAGTAAGAGGCAGGCAGACAGATCTCAGTGAATTCAGAGCTAGCCTGGTCTACACAGTGAGTTTCAGGTCAGTCAGGGCTACATAGTACAAAATACAAAATAAAAAAACCAGAAGAGATGATGTTCATATTTCCAACCTAATTTATATCATGTTTTCAGATATTAAAACAAATCCCAGATCCTTCTGAAACGCGGGGTGTGATCACATTCAGTATTGCTTAAGTGCAGTGTGAAGAGTTACCTTATTGAAGGCAACATAGTGTGCTGAAATGTCTGTGCAAACACTGGCAGTAACCTCTTCAAGTATATCGGTGCCATTTCTGGATCTCCTCTGGGCTCATTACATTCCTCTTCATCTTTGTTTGTATCTTTCTTTTTTTTGTCATCCCCTTTATTAACTGGACACATCCAATCACCTACAAAATATTATTTTAAAGAACACTTTTGAAATGCAATTTTCTTCAAAGAAAAAAATGTTTTTATGAATTCTCTTCAAACTAAATTACCTAGAGAACGGGGTCCAATTTTGAACACAAAAAAGCCCTACCTACACTGAAAACTTAAAAAAAAAAAAAATCAAATTATTCTATTTACAGAGCTTCTAATTATTTGTTATATGACAACCCCTTAAATTTAGATTTTTTTTTTTTTTTTATTCTGATTTATACATCCAGTCTCAGAAACATAGAAAAGGGGCCAGAGAGAAGATTCAGTGTTTACAAGCATTTCTCTTCCGGAAGAGCTGACTTCAGTTCCCAGGACCCACATCAGGCAGCTTACAACTCCAGGGGACCAGGGGATCTGATGTCTGGCCTGCAAAGGTACTGCATTCATATGCACAGACCCACACACATTCTAAGGATATAGATCATTAAAACGTTGAAAAATATTTTTCTAGTGCTCGCTCGCTCCTCTCTCTCTTAATCTCGCGTTCGTTCTCTCTCTCTCTCTCTCTCTCTCTCTCTCTCTCNCNCNCACACACACACACACACACACACANACACATACACACACACACACACACACTCTATAATATATAGAATTACTTGGCTTTCTAAGAACAATGCGTTCACATACTGTTAGGATGTCTGTGGAAATGAACAGCAAACCCAGATGGCCTAAAAGGAAAGAACACACAGCTAACCTGGAGACTGGAGAATTGCTACTACTTCACTGTGGCCTCTTTCTCGAGCTTTATCCAATGGTGTTTTCCCATCTTCATCTCTGAGATCCGGATTTGCACCATGCCGTAACAGAGTCTTATAAAGAAAAGCATTTCATTTAAATACAACATTTCTTCAATCATTCAACTCTACAATTTAAAGATCTTCTGCCAGCTGGAGAGATGGCTGAGCTGTCAGGAGCACTTACTGCTCTGAGAATCTAGGATCACATGGATCTCAGAAATGCCCACAATCCCATGGTGGCTCACAACCACCTAGAATTCTACTTGCAGGAAACCCTATCCCCTTTGACCTACAACAGCTCCTGACCACAAGTGGCGCACATACATACACTAAAACTAAAGCACACAAACACATAAAAAATAAAAGTAAAAAATACATTTAAAAAAATCACTAAAAAGACTTCCCAGAATCAAAAAGGCAGATACTAATACAAACCTCACCTTGTACCTATCACCTTAAAAGCAAATGTTCCTATCTCAAAAAAGTATACATAATTTCACTTAGTGATTTACCATCCCTAAATTAAGATATACTCAAATCTGACTCTGTCACTTCTTCCAACTCCTCCTGGTTTTTACATAACAGAAGTACTGCTTGGTTTATGATAGACAATCAGTTCCAGCATGTTCTACACAACATCACTTACCAGTTCTATGACCAAAAAATGCATCAAGATTTGTCCCTTTCCTCTTTTTCCTATTAAATGTTTTATAACCTCATGGTGAGTCAAGTTAATCATAATGGCTCACTTTTTTATAATGATGGTATCGATACAATTTAAAAATAGCTGACACAGAGCAGACCCCAAATGTTCTACACTAGGTCTGATCCCCAGAACGGGGCTGCAGCGAAGAGAGTTCTCTCCTAAATAAAGACCTGCCTTGTTTACTGACTATTACTTAAGTACCATCAAAGGTCTAGCTCTCTCTAAAAACCACCCAGTCAAAGTGCTAGCCTCTGCATGTGAAGAGACTGCCTCTCTAGTTAGAAAGGAAAGCCACCCAAGGATCATTATCAGAATCTGTATCATGGTCAAGATGGCAGCTATCGCTCCAACACCTGAGAAGTGCTGACTACCACAGGGACCCACATGCACTGTATTTTTTCTGGTTCTCCCAGTTCTGACAGCAGTGCAACCACTGTACAGATAAGACATTAAACAAACTCAGTGGCTTTTCTGTACATGAGCTGAACCTTGAAGCCAGATGCACCTGACTTCAGGGTAGACTAACCTTTTATTATGCCAAGTTAACAGACCAGAGTCCCACGGGACACATCTGACAGGAACACTTTTCATTTAACTTCTAGGTTTTTGAATGTTTTATTATTATTTTACACATATGGGTGTTTTGCCTGTATGTGTATCTGTGCACGATGCCTGTATATGATGCCCTAAGAGGCGGTTCCATCCCCTAGTATCGCAGTGACAAAAGGCTGTGAGCAGTACGGGTAAAAAAGGAGCCAGTGCTCTAACTGCTGAGCCGTCTCTCCAGCTTATGATTTCAGCTTCTCAAATTAGAGAGAGGAATCTCAAAAGTGGAAGATACTATACATTTTCACTTAAGAAACACTGAATCTATTTTTTAAAAACTAATTAAAACCAGTTATAGTGGAAATGGGAGGAACAGATACAGGCAGCACGAAGTGTATACTTGTCAGAATGAAATCTTTTACTATTCTAATTTCTGAACCATGTAGTGGTTAAAATATTACATTAAAAGCATGGGGCTATTCAGATAGCTAAAGGGATGAAGAAGGTGCTTGTCACCAAACCTAGTGACCTGAGTTCAATTCCTAAGACTGACATGATGAGAACTGATCCTGCAAGTTGTTATCTGACCATGCATGCCATGGCATACACATGCAATCTCACACACACACACACACACACACACACACACACACACACAATAAGTGACTAAAGATATTTTTTTTTTAATCCAAATTTTACCTTTGCTACTTGAGGTCTTCCAAAACAGGCAGCATAGTGTAATGACGAGGACCTTTGGCCTCTATTAACATCAGCACCCCTCTCACAAAGAAATTCTACCTGTAAGATGATAAAGAGTCACAAAGTTGCTCTATTAATATTTCAACACTTTAATTAATCACCACCTTTTATCAGCTTACCATTTCCTGAGTTCCAAACGCAGAGGCCCAATTTAATAGAGTCTGACCCACATCATCCATAAAATTGACTTCAAAGGCTGAAAGGTTTAAAAAAAAAAAAAAACTTTTATTTTTAGGCCAATAACATTCAACTTTTCTAAAGTTTAAACAATTTTAAAGATTGATAGATTGATATGAATATTTTATTAACTATAGAAATAAGGTATTTTGCATATTGAGGTCAATTATAAATAATCAACAAAGCTAAGGTTATCTAAGAAAAAGTGTTATAAAACTTGAGTCTAGGTGTGGTGGCCCATGCCTGTAACCCCAGCAAACATGAGGCAGAGGCAAGATAGGTCCTACAAGTTTATGCCATTCTCAAGTTCTAGGCTAGCCAGAGTTACAAAGTAAAACTGTTGAGAATTGGGGGGGAAGATGAGGGAGTATCAAATAATTAATGAATTACTTGTTTTAAACACTAAATATAAATGTGAAATAAGAATAGAAAAAATTATGACACTCCTTTGAAAAGCTCTCATCCACCTTCCCCTTCTTAACCCTAGTACTTAAAATCTGTATTAAAATTCCATAATAGGTGCTGGAGAGATAGCATTAAAGTTAAAGAGAATTTGCTATACTTGCTAAAGACCTATCAATACCCAGCACCTACCTACATAGTGGCTCACAGCCACCTAAAAGCCCCATTCTAGGAGATCCAACTTCTGATCTCTAAGGGTACAAACATAAAGTACACATACATACATGCAGGCAAACACCAACACACATAAAATAATAATTTAAATAGGTAGATTATAGATAGACAGACAGACAGAGACGGAAAGAGGAGAAGAGAAAGGACTAGCCAGAACCTTTCCATCAGACTGTCAACAAACCTCTACTCAAGCATTACCATGCATCAGACTGATAACTATCCAACTATGAGGAGAGAATATAAATAGTTAATGGTCAGCTTAGCACAACTACTTAGCATACTGCCCAAAGGCTGTCAACTAGAAATAATCTATACTTCCTTTTCTTATGGGTTTTGTTTATTTGTTTACTTATTTGGGTTTTTTTGCTTTTGTTTTGTTTTGAGACAGGGTTTCTATGTGTAGCCCTGGCTGTCCTAGAACTTGGTCTGTAGAGCAGACTGTCCTTGAACTCACAGAGATCTGCCTGTCTCTGGGACAAAAGGTGTGTACAACCTGGTACAAATGTTATATTTAACAGAAAAAGTTCTGACCTCCTGTGTCAATCGCATCTATGAGAGCATCCGTATCTTTACTTCGAATACAGTCTATAAGCTGCCGATGGGAGCGCTCCCCAGAACTATCCAATCTCCGTAGTCCTGGGATTCTGCCTGTAGACCCAGCACTAGACTTAGGTAAAGCCTTTCGTCCTTCAAATAACAGCACCAAGAGGAGGTCAACCAGACGCATGGTATCAAGCACACATCTTTCATCACCCTGTAATGCACTTTCGATTGAATCTGGAAGCTCTGACCTCAGAAGATCCTAAAAAGAGAATGGGAGAAAACACCTAATATATTTGCCACTATACAAAAACACTTTTTCTAAAAGGTCAAAAACCAAAAGATCCAAAAAGTATTCTTACGTGTGTTACGAGTGGAGAGCCTCTGCAAAGTGTTGAGAGAAGACTTACAATTGTTGACACCTGGTTACTCAGTTTGGAATCTGCAGCTGTAGAGGGGGCTCCTGTGGTACTGCGACCTGGTTTGCATGCTGAAGATGGTCCTGATACAGTACCACCAGCAGCTGCCATTCGAGATAACAGCTCCTCAGTCAATCCATGCTTGGCCAATGGCGCTGGGTCCACTCCTCGACGAGTAAACCGGTCAGCTAGTGATGCAAAACACCGCAGAGCTCCATCTGAAACCTAGTGGTGTAGAACAATGTAAATAAACCTTCCCTCCAAAGAGTTAGCTTCAAGTTATCTCAATGCAAACACCAATGAAAGGCAGCTAGAGCAAAATGATAAAGTACATGCCCTACGGGGATTCGAATGACACCTCCATATACTGCTAACTCCATAATCTGAGAAAGTTACATACCTGTCAAAGGCCTGTTTCCTCATTTATTAAACAGTTTAAAAATACTACCTACAAATCACTGTGTCTGCTTAGAGGTAGGACATATAAAGGATGTAAATAGTAAAAACTCAGAAAAATTAACTTATTATGTGCAATTTGCCAAGATAATCTATGAATGTAAGGTAAAATATATCTACATTAAAAAAGGCATGAAAATTCTAGTCTTATTTTCTAACATGGTAATTCACAAAAGTTTACAAATAATGTTATATAAATACTACGTTATTTTACTTTGGTAAGATCTAGCCTATTATTTTCAGTAAATACTGCACTAAATTAACAAAATGTGACTGAATACAAGCACAGCTATAAAAATAGTATCCCCAGGCCAGGCGTGGTGGCACACGCCTTTAATCCCAGCACTTGGGAGGCAGAGGCAGGTGGATTTCTGAGTTCGAGGCCAGCCTGGTCTACAGAGTGAGTTCCAGGNGTTCGAGGCCAGCCTGGTCTACAGAGTGAGTTCCAGGACAGCCAGGGCTATGCAGAGAAACCCTGTCTTAAAAAACCAAAAAAAAAAAAAAAAAAAAGTATCCCCCTAACATTTAAATTTTAAATCTATTACTTTCATAATTAAATGTTTTGTTTTGTGCCTCATCCTGTAACCCTGTCTGGCCTGAGAGCTTAGTATGTAGACTAGCCCAGCCTGGGATTCAGAGATGTGCATGTCTCTGCTTTCAGTGCTTAGGATTAAAGGCCTGTACCACCATGCCTGCCTTATAAGACATTTCACTGCCCTCCCAAAGGCTTACAGTGTAGAAATACTAGATAAGTAAATCAAATGAAAAGTTCAAATTATAATGTTTCTAATGTATTCTAAAGAGGAAACATTTAAAGTCCCTGTTGAAAACAAAATGTATACAATAGCAATTTACTTACCTGATGATCTTCATGTTTTAATAAACTAGATAGAGACTCTACACAAATTTCTAAAGAGGAATCCTGAGGTTCCATTTTGCCACAGAGTCTCGATACCACAGCCATGGCAGAGTGTAATGTATCTTTGTGAACCAGGTGTCCGCTGTCACGAATGAAGGTGAGAACACAATTCAACCCACCAGCCTCAAAGACTGCCCCTGACTCCCGAGTACAGATCAGTTCCAGCACCTACGACAGAGACACAAGAGTAATAGAGGACAGCAACACCAAACGGAGCCTGTCAGAGTCACCAAACACTCCAAATTCAGTAACCACACTCAAACAGTCAAACGTGGCAAAGTAAATTTTATAGCCAGCCAACTTTTATTTAGCCCAATATAGGGAATGTATTATAAATGCAACCTATAATCAATAAAAATTAACTGATATAAGCCAGGTAGGGTGATGCAAGTCTGTTATGCCAGCACTTGAGAGACTCAGGCAGGAGGATTAGGAACTCAAAGCCATCCTTGGCTGCAAAAGAGTACAATGCTAACTAAGTTAGTGGGGAAAAGAGAAAAGGAAAAGAAGAAAGTCAGTGTATCAAACCCCATCAAGGTCCAAGCTTAGCGCTCAAACAAGTGATGTCACTGGTGACTGTTCCTGGTTGCTTTTCAGGAGACTTAAACAAACTCAAACCTGATTTCAGTGGGCTTAAGAAGCACACCTTTTGCTACTCTTTCTAGGAGCTGGCGGCTGAACTGGAATCAATAATCAAACAAGGAATCAATAATCAAACCAGGGTCTTTGGCCTTTTTCTGGTTTTGTTTGTTTTGTTGTTGTTGTTTGTTTTTGTTTTTGTGGTCCTTTGGATTATTCGTTGTTTCTGAAGTAGCAAACTACCAATAATAGTTTACAATATATACTTTCCAATGCTAAAAAATATGAATTATGCAACAAAAGCAGCAGCATAGCACCTTACAAATAAAGTTTTCAGAAGAAAATTAGAGGCTGGGGGTTCTCTGTGACTGTGACCAGTGGGAGCTAACAGAGTGAGACCCTGTTTCAAAACAGACAATCAAAAAAAAAATGGAATCAATCATACCCAAACCTACAATATAAAGCATCATAAAACATAAATGTCGTGACTTTCTAAAAAGGGCAGTGTCTAGGGAAAAGAAGTGAAAAAATAATAAAGTATAAGATTTAATCCTGAGGGGGGGGTTGTTTTTGTTTTTGTTTGGTTTTTCAGGACAGGGTTTCTCTCTGTGTAGCCCTGGCTGTCCTGGAACTCACTCTGTAGACCAGGCTGGCCTCGAACTCAGAAATCTGCCTGCCTCTTGAGTATTTTTTTTCAGTCAACAAAAACATGTTTGGCAAACAGAGTCTACTAACTGCATACCGTATATAACAGATTCACTTGATTTACACAGAATAGTGACATTGTAGTTTGACAGAATATTATCATTCTTAGGATATATGTGTTAAAGTATTTATATATGAGTTGTGATGAACATAACTAATTTTCAAGGGTTCAGAGAGAAGGCTAAGGAAGAGAAGGAAGTAGAGAAAAAGAAAAACTGTGACCTGGCAAATCAGAGTGAGCAGAAGATGTTAACTGTACCATCCTTTCATCAGTAGGTCTCAACCTTATAAAACAGGCTGGGAATAGAACTAACTGGTAAAGCACTCGCCTGTAACGCTCATTATAAAAAGGGGGAAAAAGAAACTTTTAGTTGGGTATAGTAAGCACACACCTACATTCTCAATACCTAGAAACAACAGACAAAAGAATCTTTTGAGTTCAACACCAACTTGCCTACATAGCAAAACCTTGTCTCAAAAACCTCAAATAGGGAACTGAGATGTAACTCAGTTGGTAAATTCAAGGCCAGTCTTGGCTACATAGCAAGACCCTGACTCAAAAATACAAAATAAAACAATCTAAAAGTGTTCGCTAAATATTCCTAATAAACTACTTACTTGGTACTGATACTTTAAAAGATGCACAAAATTTACAGTTATTCTTACAAGGAGAGAGAGAGAGAGAGAGAGAGAGAGAGAGTGAGTGAGTGTGTGTATCTCTATGTATATATGCTCACACAAATGCAGGTGCCCATGGAGACCAGAGAAATTACATCCTCCTAGAGCTGTGGTTACAGGGGGCTGTTAGCCATCCAATGTGGATGCTGGAAACCACAGTTTGGTCCTTTGTAAGAACAGCAAACTCTCCTAACTGCTGAGCCATCTCTGTGGCAACTAAAACAGTTTACTCACGAGATGATAATAAAATAACTAAGTCGAGCAGTCCTAAAACCAGACCTCCTAATCTTCCAATTTTTGCTGTCACTACTACCTGCTCAGTGTACTGATTTCTTGCATCTGTAAAATAGCTATGATATTAATGGCACCACTCACAGAACTACCATGATGACTTAAAAGTGCTCAGAAGTCTGCCTGTACTGGGTATTAGTATTATTTGTCATGGTGAACTCTGTTACTATTTTTATACACAGTAAACTCTGGGTAAAAGTATGAATAACGTCTCTCAAGTGCTAGTGAGGACCAGAACTAAAACACCCCAAGCAAAGCAGGAAGCATATCTCTACCTTCAGCCATCATCCAGAGATTTCATTTCCCAACCTTTTT
>NC_034596.1:48866988-48874513 GCF_900095145.1 Mus pahari
TTTTTTTTTTTTTTTTTTTTTTTGGTTTTTTGAGACAGGGTTTCTCTGTATAGCCCTGGCTGTCCTGGAACTCACTTTGTAGACCAGGCTCATTTCCCAACCTTTAAGGAACCTTTGATACCACAATGGTTGTCACTTACAACCACTCTCAAAGAAAAATGATGAGAGATTTTTACTTTTCAGTAAAATGTACTTTTTATTCATGCTTACCTTTACACACTGTTCAGCTAAATCTCTGCTGGTCCGATTGTTAAGTTCAACTACCACCAAGCGATTACAAAGTGCTTTTATAGCTCCATCCACCCCTACTATCCTCCGGGTGCATTCTGCAGAAACATCCAGGTAGTACGTTATGGCACGGGCCGTCACCTCTAAGACATTGTCTGGAGCACTTTCATCGAGGAAAATTTTGCAGAGAGCTGGCAGGAAAGTACGAGGTGGACATCTACAATGAAAGAAATCATATTATAATTAGGATTACTACACAAAACATTAACAACACTATTTTCAATATTATATGTAAACATTAGGTAGTATTTTCACATTATTTTGTTTCCTCTACAATACTCACAAACAAATTTCATCACTGGGCAAATACCAAGCTGGAACTGTTTAAAGCAACAGCACTAATTTGAAATGTTAATCTCCTTCAAATAGTTTAAGTATTCCTGTTCCTTAAACCTAATAAAACCATTGGATATAACATTTAATGTATCTCTTTATTTCAAGATCAGGTATGAGTACATGGGTATATATGTGTGCATATGTACATGTAAGTGCCCATGTGCCACACTGTGTATACATGCAAGAAGGTACACACATGCCACAGTGTATGTTTGCACACGCAAGAGTGAGTGTGTGTGTGTGTGTGTGTACCCATGCCACAGCTCAGGAGTTGAAGATCAGAAGACATTTTGTGGGAGTCACTTCTCTCCTTCCAACATGTGGGTCCAGGGGATCAAACTCAGACATCAGGCTTGATAGCAAGCACTTTTCCCATTAAACTATCTCACCAGCCATAGTTCATGTTTTATATAAGCAGGCACCTCTTTGAAACCTCAACACAGGATTAAAGCAGAAAATAACAGCTCTGTAGTCTTTATAAGCCTTTTTCCTCATTAGAAAAGCAAAGACAGTATCTAAATAACACCTACTTTACATGGTTATCATAAAGGAGAAATTAGACATTAAAGTTAACTCAGCACCTGTAGAATTTAATCCAGCAACATGGCTGCTCTGACAAGGGATCACATCCAAAGCCTTTCTAGGTCTGTGTGATCTGGCTGGAATACAGACACACCTTTAATCCCAGGAGACAGAGGCAAGCAGATCTCTGAGTTCAAGGCCAGTCTATGAAGTCTTAACCTCATAGAGTCTCTAATTTTCAGTGTAATTAACTTTATCTCTGAGGAACAAACAAACCAACAAACCCAAGATGCTAAGATATAACACAGTTTATTTTATGCCAACCATAATGAAAATCTACTTTGCATACTCTGTTTCCCCTTTTTGTTTTCTGAGACAAGGTTTCACTATGTAGCCCAGGCTAGCATGGGCTGAGATCCCAAGGCTCCAGGATATTCTTCATCTAGGCTTTTTGCTCATGAGATTTTTAATGAAAGCACAAAACACCTGATGTATAGTTGATTTTTTTTTACATGGAAATCTCTCTCTCTCTCTCTCTCTCTCTCTCTCTCTCTCTCTCTCTCTCTCTCTCTCTCTCTCCCCCATCTCTCTGTCTCTGCCTCCTCCCCTTCTTCCTCTGAGACAGGGTTTCTCTGTGTATCCCTTGCTGTCCTGGAACTCTATCTGTACACCAGGCTGGCCTTAAACTCAAGAGATCCCCCCCCTTTGTCTCCCAAGTGCTAGTGTGCACCACCACATTGGGTACTGTTACTTTTCAACACTAAGGCATTAGAAGTATATTAATATGCGTTTAAAATTACTAATTTGGGAGTCTGAGGAGATGGCTCAGTGGGTAAAGTGCTTACCACACAAGCATGAGACTGTGAATGCAGATCCTGTGGCATATGTCTGTAATCCCACCCAGCACTAAGGATTCAGAGACAAGGCCAAGGGGACACCCCAGAGCTCAGTGGCCAGATGGATTAGCCAATCAGTGGACTATTTTTGAGACTCTGTCTCAAAAAATAAGGTAGAGAATGGGAAGACTCCCTGTGTCTACCTGCAGTTTCCACATGCGTGTGCCCCCCACACACACACACATGGAAGACTCCCTGTGTCTACCTGCAGTTTCCACATGTGTGTGCCCCCACACACACACACATGGAAGACTCCCTGTGTCTACCTGCAGTTTCCACATGCGTGTGCCCCCCCCACACACACACACGGAAAACTCCCTGTGTCTACCTGCAGTTTCCACATGCGTGTGCCCCCCCCCACACACGGAAGACTCCCTGTGTCTACCTGCAGTTTCCACATGCGTGTGCCACACACACACACACATATGGAAAACTCCCTGTGTCTACCTGCAGTTTCCACATGCATGTGCCCCCCCACACACACACGGAAGACTCCCTGTGCCTACCTGCAGTTTCCACATGCGTGTGCCCCCCCCCACACACACACGAAAGACTCCCTGTGTCTACCTGCAGTTTCCACATGTGTGTGCCCCCCACACACACACATGGAAGACTCCCTGTGTCTACCTGCAGTTTCCACATGCGTGTGCCCACACACACACACACACACACACACACACACACAGAAGACTCCCTGTGTCTACCTGCAGTTTCCACATGCGTGTGCCCCCACACACACACATGGAAGACTCCCTGTGTCTACCTGCAGTTTCCACATGCATGTGCCCCCACACACACATGTACACATACAAATCACTAACATTTTAAAAGTTAACTTGATTTTATGTGAATGTCTGTGTGCACCATGAGTACCACATGGGTACCTGATACCCACGGAGGCCAGTAGAGTGTTGGGGCCCCTGTAAGTAGAGTTGTAGATGTTATGAGCTGCCATGTGGGTGTTGGGAATTGAAGTAATGTCCTCTGGAATAGATAGATCTAGCTCCTAACCATGGAGCCATTACAGGCTCACTAGAAGGACTCTACTTATGTTAGATGAAAGTCATACAAGCAAGTTCGGAATGCACACTCCTCCCGATGCGCTCACTTGACTTCCCGAGTTCACACTGTCTCTGCAGAAGACTTTTACTGGCTCTTCAGTCCTTGGTTGATGGATTTCTTTCTTAGGTTTCTTTGTTTATTTAATTTTACTGGGTTGCATAAAATGGTGAGGAAATTTCTTGCCCTCATTTCAGAAAAGCCCATGGTTGTTGACAGATAATTAAAATTCAGCTGTATTATTAGTCATCTAGTACTTGAATACTATCCACAAACAAGCAAATCCTTCAAATACCATCCCTCACTTCCTGACTACAACCACAATTCACTGTCTGTGGTCTGAATCCACTGCTAAAAATACACTAAAAATGTTTGCTTAATCAAGAAAACTGACCTCACTATAAGTTTATAACATCAATGTTGAATGTCTACTGTACCTAAAATTCCCCTACTGTCTGCAATAAATATTTAACATATCATTTTTGCTTCTAGCTTATGCATTCTAATCTCTAAGAGTTCATTCTCTTCTCTCCTATTATTATTTTTAAGATGTATTTATTTATTTATTTATGTAAACTGATGTTCTCCTCAGACACACCAGAAGGGGGCATCAGATCTCATTACAGATGGTTGTAAGCCACCATGTGGTTGCTGGGAATTGAACTCAGGTCCTCTGGGAGTGCTCTTAACTGTTGAATCATCTCTCCAGCCCTTCTCTCCCATTATTCTTTGACTGATTTTGTTCACTCTCTGTTTGTTTTACTGTGAATATGTATCTAATCATAATCCCTACCCTAACCCACATACCACAAGACTCACAAAGTGAAGAGCTTGCTCACAAAAAATATTTAAGATCTTGTTCAGTAACCATAAAGCTCAGGCTGAATTATCTATCTAAACAAGGTCTCTTTGAAAATGCTAAGAAATTGCCTATCTCTACTTCAGACCAACTCCCTATATATAGGGTCTCCCACTAGAATTGGCACAGATATATTATGTAAGTACATCTAAGACACAGTACCTGCTTTATGTCTCTATAGGCTGCTATATGTCTCTGTCTTCCTCACAGGTAATGTCAACTAATGAGAAAGCCTAACCCGAGAATCATCCTCGTTTTCTCCCACTCCCCAAACTACACATCCAAGGAATCAGTTGACTCCTATCAGTCTTTTTGCTTCTCTCCATTCTTTTAAAACCCTAACACAGGACCATTTCAACCCTTAGACATCCATATAAAAATGTGCCTAGCACTAATGCTGAGAAAGATATCCATGGAGGAAGGAGGCTATCTGGTACAGGGTACCTGAGGGGACACAAGAGGAAGAGGGCAACCACGCATGGAAACTGATCCTATAAATATACTAAAGAGAGTAGGAGCTAAACTGGGTCTCTAGTAGCTCATACCCTAAAATACATCATTCGAATGGCTAGAACAAGAGGGTTTCGTGCGGGGCTGTGGCTAGTAAGAGACCCTGTCTCAAAAGGCTATTTAAAGTGGACTGCGGAGAGCTGAGGAGATGGTTCAGCAGTTAAGTCTTGATATGTTGGAGTTTGGATCATCAAAACCACATAAATACTGGTTGACTATGAAGGCTAGCCTGTGATCCCAGCCATGGATGGAGGAGACTGGATCCCTGACGTAAGCTAGCTCTAAAGACTAGCCTAATAGGCGGGCTTTGGCTTTGATTGGGAGATCCTGCCTTAAAGAATGAGGGAGAAGAGCCACTGAGGAAGATTAGCAACATCAGCATTGGGCCTCCATTTGCATGAAGGCTTTTAATAGAGAAATGAACAGAAACTAAATACTCAAGTTTTAAACTTAGACCTTGAATGGAGATACACACCTGTAATCCCAGCACTCAGGAAGTGAAGGCAGAAGAATCAGGAATTTGAGACTATCTTGGCCTACACTGTGCTGTCTCAAGAAACAAAACACTGTGACCACAATGGTATGAAGGCAATACATATTCAGAAGAAAGCCTAATGCAAGTTTGAATGCTGACCTTTTCCTGGGCTACAAATATCCTCTCATGATCTGCAGAGGCAGCCTGCCACATTAGCTCCCAGGCAGCCACAAGATGATGAGGGTAAACAACCCACACCATACAGGGGATCCTTTCTAGTAAAGGTAGTGAGCCCAACAAGGGATCTGCTTTTGGGACAATTTACCAATTACATCATAATGCAAAGTAAGCTGCCACCAACAGAATGAGACAATTGTCACCTAAGTTAGGAATAAAAAATAAAGGCCATTTTGGCCACACATACTTGCTAGCTGCTATGGGTTTAGCATACCCTTTTTGCAAATAGATGGCCTGAGTGACTTTCAATCTGTTCACGTGTTTATTTGTATAACATCAAAAAATTCACATTCCCAACAATCTCTTTGCTGAACTATTATTTCCGGTAGTTTAGATGTTTTAAATGTATTTCTACCTGATGTTATTTTCAACTAAAAAGAGATTTACCGAGCTACAACCCCATCTTAAGTCAAAGAGTACCTATCCATCACAAAAAATAAATTTAAACGTTGGTGGCTATCAACAGTGTAAACTTATTAGAGCCTTCACATCCACAAAAATTACCTACTCAAAGACTCTGAAACAGTATCCAACAGCAGACAGACTAGACTAGAGGTCAGAACATAAATAGTAACATACAAAGGTAGATTTCAACCTTTCTTTTCTTTCTTTAAAAATAATTTAGTGTGTATATATGCCATCGGGCTAGATTTACACATAGTATTGAGTCACCCAGTGTGGGAACTGGGAATTGAGCCAGAACCAAACTCTGTTCCTTGTAAGAGCAGTACACATTCCTAACCACTGAGCCATCTCCTCCTCCCCTTTCTCTTCTCTCACACTTGTAGCTTAGAGCTGAATGTCCCCCAGAACATTCAAAGCAGACTGCATGCAGAGCTGTGTTCTCTGGGAAGTAAGGCTAAGAAAGTAAGGTAAGAAAGCTAGGTCATCCCTGACAGGCAATAGCAGGATGTAAGGGCTCCAGTCCTTCCCTTCTGGCGTCCAGACTGTCACAGGGTGAATACGTTTGCTCTACTACAGAATCCCCGCCACTCACCCTAAAGCCAAGTGAATACATACTGAGACACTTAAAACCATAAACTGAAAGGAATCTTTCCTTTTAAGTTGTTCTCAAGAATTTTGTCATAGCTATAGAGAGCTAACAAACCGTAGCAAAGCCACATACCAAAACTGTGTGGCAGAAGCACACAACAGAAACTGAGAAGAAAGGGGAAATGTGGGGCGATTCCTCAGGGTTTTCCCTCCTAATCCCAGAGCTGGCTCCACCTCAGAACAAGTCTCCTGCGATCCAGAGCCTGAGAAAAATCCTGTTATCAGGTGTTCTTGTTACCTCCCCACACCCATTTTCTCAGCACTTTCATCCTGAGGGTAGTCCAAGTATAAGAACAGAACCAATACCAGCCAAGATAATGGAATGGAGGGAGGGGCAAAACATGGCTAAAAACTCAGACTTAGCTTTCTAAAACTAATGAAAAGGAGAGCTCCTGGGATGCCAGGTGGTGGTGGTGCACGCCTTTAATCCCAGTACTTGGGAGGCAGAGGCAGGCGGATTTCTGAGTTCAGGGCCAGCCTGGTCTACAGAGTGAGTTCCAGGACAGCCAGGGCTACACAGAGAAGCCCTGTCTTGAAAAATCAATAAATACATACATACATACATACATAATAAAATAAAACTTCTTACCTGATTTCTTGGGAGATATTTTGAGCAGTCTATGGGCTACTTTCTTTATTACAAGTAAAAAACAAAAAACAGGGATGGGGCAACAAAGATGGCTCAGTTTTTAAAGGCTACACTTACAACCAAAACAGAGGAGGAGGAGTGAGAGGAGGAGGAGGAAGAAGAGGAGGAGGAGGAGGAGGAAGAAGAAGAAAGAGAAGGAAGAAGAGAAAGAGAAGGAAGAAAAGGAGAAGGATGACGAAGAAGAGGAGGAAAAGGAAGAGGAGGAGGAGGAGGAGGAGGAGGAGGAGGAGGAGGAGGAGGAAAGGAGGAAGCAGCGGAGCAGCTGCTGCAGTGTTATTCTGTCCTTGGTATCTCTCCCACTTTCCAGAGTTCCTTCTGGTTTTTCCTTAATAAACCTAAAATAATTTAAGCCCTATGACTGAACCAGGCCTGGTGAGACATACCTTTAAAGCTCAGGAGGCAGAGTCAGGCAGATGAATGTGAATTCGAGGCCAGCCTGATCTACACAGAGAGAGACCCCGTCTCAAAAAAAAAAAAACAAAAAACAAAAACAAACAAACCTTAATGAAACTCATTATTATATATGAATAAAAACACTAAAAATACAATTATATAGCCGGGCGTGGTGGCGCATGCCTTTAATCCCAGCACTCGGGAGGCAGAGGCAGGCGGATTTCTGAGTTCGAGGCCAGCCTGGTCTA
>NC_034596.1:48874563-48877151 GCF_900095145.1 Mus pahari
AAATACAATTATATAAACGCAAAAACTTTTAAATTTTCATCTAAAAGATAATAAATTTGGTTTATTAACTATCCTTTAGTGCGGGTATTTTGAGACAAGGTCCACAGTGTGTATCTAGGCTGGCCTCAACAAGCTATATAGTTGAGGATGGTCTTGAACATTAAAATAAAGTATATACACAAGCTGCCTGTTTAACTTTTTATATGCATTTGTCTTATTAATCAATATTCCCTAGTCACAGAAGGAACCAGAGTAACTTCACTCCTGTTGGATGAGTGAGGAGACAAAACCAGGGATAACACAGAAAACCCTAAAACTTCCTCTAGCACTCTCCCAGGCAGTGGCCAGGCCCAGGGAATACTCTGCACAGGAATTTCAAGATTAAGTGGAAAATATAGTCAATCAAATGAATGCCTACATTTAACTATAAATTCATAATCCAGTGAAAAATTCATAGTAAATATATTAAACAGTGGTCGCACACATGAGACTACAGAAGTAGTCTTTAAATTGACCTACTAACTTAAAAAAAGAAAGAAAAATTCTCTAAAGGCCAATAATTTTAAGTATTTTAAGTCTGTAGATCTGACTGGCTTAGAGGGCTCACTGGTCAGGAAGCCACTAGTTACTACATCAATATATTCATTTCCCCATACCAAGCCTAGATATAAACAGTTCTTTTAACCTCCTACCTCAAAGAGAAAAGACAGGTCAGACTAAATGGGTTCACCATCTCCCCACTGGACCTAATTTACCTGTGCTCTAACTATCTGTAACCAGTACATCTGAGACCGCCACCCAATAGTTTTTGTGTTTGTTGTTTGTTTGTTTGTGCATAGCCCTGGTTGGCCTCAAACTCTTGGTGATCCTCTTGCCTCAGCCTCTCAAATGCTGGGATTACAGGTATGTGGAATTTTCTGGTGAATTGTCTTTGCATTACCTAGAAGTATATTAGGAATATAGACCAGACCTGGAGAGATGGATGGTTCAGTAGTTGAAATCCCTTGTTGCTTCTAGAGGACCCAGGTTTGATTCTTAACACCCATGCGGCAACTCATAAGTATTTGTAAATTCAGTTACAGGGAACCCAATGTTCTCTCTGGTCACTATGAACACCAGACACACACATGGTGCACAGACATACATGCAGGCAAAACACACACACACACACACACACACACACACACACACACACACACACATATAAAGAATATCAACAACTCAATCAGAATGCTCGGTTTAGCAAGAGCCACAGGTGACTCTCACTGTGAGTATCAGAAGTTAAAGCTCAGAGCTGGCACTAGGGCTGCTCCGTGTACAGCCCTTACCTAAAACAAGGCCCTAGGTCTTCCCCTAGAACTGAAGTTGCAGGACTGCCTAGACAATCAGCCAATTCACACTACGGATTATTTATCCTCTGACGTAACTAACTCCTTTCCCCTTAAAACTCAAAGAAGCTTTCCATAAGTTTTATCTCCACATCTTCATTTCCCAGTGACTCCTCAGTTCATTCAAATCTGCCCTCATTGCCAGTACACTTGGGAATGATGCTGAAATACAAAGAACGTGACCTCACCAGGCTCAATGAAACTGTGCTTTCTCTTCCTGAAGCACTGTTTCTTTGCAGACAAGTGCACTAATGATGTAGGAGCAAGGCGGGATAAAACTTCTGACGCTGGTGTCCCCACCTTTAACCCCAGCACTTGAGGGAAGGCATGTACACCACTGTGAATTCCGCTTCATTTACAGAGTGAGTTCCAGGCTAGCCCGGGCTACACAGTGAGCACCGGTTTCTAAAACAAACAGCTGCCAGTGCTTTACCCTGATGAGGAAGGACAGTAGCTAAACTACAGTTGACACTAGTAACAGTATCCTTCACTGCAGGGACTAACATGGAAATGGCCAATCTCAAAGAACAACTATGATGAAGTAACAAAGGTATTAATTTTACTAAATCTAAACCCTTCAGATATAAATCTTTTTAATATTTCACAAACAAAATCTGAAATAAGCACAAAGCACTTCCACATAAGCAAAGAATAATAATAGCTTGTCAGTGAAAATGCCTGTTCAACCATCTGAGAACTGAACCAGTGGCTATTGCAGTAAAATTTTCACTCAAAGAGCAAACAAATGATACAAGTTCAGTATCTGGCAAACAGTTGGTAAGATGGTTAAGCAGGCAAAGAAACTTGCCACCAAGCCTGATAACCTGATTTCAATTCCCAATAACTCATCAAGTAAAAGAACGGACTCCAGAGTTATACTACAACCTCTGCAAGATTCACTAGGGCGCACACACACATACATACATACATACATACATACATACATACATACACACGCGCACATGCACACGCACAATCACTCAATAAAATGTAATAAAGATATCTGGAAAACATTTTCTCAAAAATTAATGAAGCATACCTTTTACTACAAGTAAAACAATTAATACAGGGCTTTTTACCAACTATAAAAACATTCAAAGCCGGGCGTGGTGGTGCATGCCTTTAATCCCAGCACTTGGGAGGCAGAGGCAGGGGGATTTCTGAGTTCGAGGCCAGCCTGGTCTACAAAGTGAGTTCCAG
>NC_034596.1:48878241-48880418 GCF_900095145.1 Mus pahari
AGGGTTTCTCCCTGTAGCCCTGGCTGTCCTGGAACTCACTTTGTAGACCAGCTGGCCTCGAACTCAGAAATCCACCTGCCTCTGCCTCCCGTTGAAATGTCTTTTAAGGACTAGAGAATGACTCAATGGTTAAGAACATTTCCTTCTCTTGTAGGACCACATTTTGGTTCCTCTGTCATATCAGACAGCTTTCAACTGTCTGTAACTCCTGCTCTGGGGGACCTCTGAGAGCACATGCACTCATACCCATACACCCGCATTCAGACAGATATATCTATAAAGACACATTTCAAAATGGCCTGAGAATCTGAGTTTGATTCCTGAGTCCCATGTGGTAGATTAGAAACAACAGCAGAAAGCTACTCTGACATGTGCATTTACAACACAGACACATGCATGCATGAGCACACAAATAAAATATAATTTTTCTTAACTAAAAAAGAAAAAATAAACAAAAGTTGGGCATGCTGTCACGGGTTTATATCCCCAGGACTGTTAAGGCAGAGACATGGGTAGGTTGATGTGAGCCAGCCGAGTCTAACTGGCAGGCCTCCTGTTCCACTGGGAGAACTTGTCTCACAACAGAATGGGTGGGACTGGTGACAGGGCTCATTTGGTAAAGGTACTTGCCTCACACCTGATGACCCGAGTTTAATCCCTGGAACCCATATAAAGCCAGGGGGAAAACCACCTCCACAAACCTGCCCTCTGACTGGTAAGCTCACACCGTGGCAAGTGCAGGCACCGCCCCTGCCGTATATACCTTCTCCCAATAGTAAAGCTTAAATATAAAAGGTGAATGGCTCCCGAGGGCCTCCACAAGTACCCACATACCCACAGATGTCTTCTTAACAAACTCTAACTCTCTTTGAGAAGTCTATTTTCAAGTTCGAGGTGTATCCTCACAAATGTCTTCTTTCTGCTAACCCTCATGCTTAAATTGTTATGTTAAGTCTTTAGGCCAGGTATGAAGGCACACACCTTTAATCTCATTACTCAGGAGGCAGAGCAGACAGACCTTTCTTGAGTTGGAGGCTAGCCTGGAACGAAGTGAGTTCCAGGTAGGACTACATAGTAAGACCCTGTTACAAAAAAAAAAAAAAAAAAAATAGGTGTCCTTAGCTGTGACTCATAGCATTGGAGATATGGCCACCTCCTGTAGCCAGGCAGGAAACTCAATGGAGTACAGAGACACCAACCCACCCACAAAACATTCAGCCCAAAATTTAGCCTGTCTACAAGAAATTCAGGAACGGAGGAGGGAACAGCCAACCAATAACAGGCCACACTTGAGCCCCACCCACTGGGCAAGCACCAATCCCTGACACTATTAATGATACTGTTTTGCTTACAGATAGGAGCCTAGCATGGCTGTCTTCTGAAAGGCTCCACCCAGCACCTGACTCAGACAGATACAGACACCCACAGCCAAACAGTGGATGGAGCTTGGGGACGCTTATGGAAGAATAGTGGGAAGGATTGAAGGCTCCGAAAGAGACAAGAACTCTAGAGTCAACTAACCTGGACCCTTGGGGCTCTCAGAGACTGAACCACCAACCAAAGAGCATATACAGGCTGGACCTGGAGGAGTGGGGGGAGGCTATCCCAAAAGCTGTTGCCTGTACATGGAATATGTTCTTCTAGCTGGGCTGCCTTGTCTGGCCTCAGTGGGAAAGAATGTGCCTGGCCTCACAGAAACTTCATATGAGAGGGCGGGGAAATACCCAAGGGGCCCCCTCCTGCTCAGAAAAGGAGAGGGGGGGATGGGAGAAAGGATTGTGGGAGAGGGTGAAGGGGGCAGTGAGTGGGATGCAAAATAAATGAGTAAAAAAATGTTTTAATTTTTCTTCTCTCTTTTAGCGACTTATTTATTTATATGAGTATACTGTCACTATCAGTTCTTTGTCACCAGAAGAGGGCATCAGATCCCATGACAGATGGTTGTGAGCTACCATGTGGTTTCTGGGAATTAAACTCAGGACCTCTGCAAGAGCAGTTAGTGTTCTTAAGCACTGAGCCATCTCTCCAGCCACCTTTTTATTCTTTTTTTTTTTTTTTTTTAGCTTTAAAAACAAAACAACTGGGGCTGGTGAGATGGCTCAGTGGGTAAGAGCACCGGACTGCTCTTCCAAAGGTCCTGAGTTCAAATCCCAGCAACCACATGGTGGCTCACAACC
>NC_034596.1:48881008-48885029 GCF_900095145.1 Mus pahari
AAAAAAAAAAAATCAGGAAAAAGGCGGGTCTGGAAAGATGGCTTATTGGTTCAGAGCACTATCTGCTCTTCCAGAGGACCCAGGTTCAATCCCTAGCACCCACATGGCAGCTCACAACTGTCTGTAACTCCAGCTTCAGGGGATCTGACATCCTCACACTGGCGTACATACATTGGCAAAATACCAATGCACATAAAAATAAGTCATTTTTTAAAAATCAGAAAAAGCACCTCAACTCTGCTTCATTAAATAAAACTGAAAATAATAAGATAGGCTTCTTATATGTTAACTTAACCATAGCTTGTAAAAATAAAGTTAAAATAAAAATAACCATATAACACATTTGAGAAAAGAGCGCAAGGCAGTCATTAACATCTTTCTAAAGTCTGCCTAATGGAAGAGAACTTATTATCCTATTTGCTTCTGCATGTACTCTGTTGCATTATGTGTTGTTTCATATTTAAGTACATTTATTTACTTATGTGTGTGATATGTATGCTATTGTGCATATGTGGAAGTCAAAGGACAAACTGCAGGAGTCAGTTTCCTCTTGCAGTGAGTTCTGAGGATCAAACCAAGGTCTCCAGCCTTTAGCAGCGGAGCCTTTCACAGTGCTGGAGACAGAATGCTAAGTCTGGCCCCTGCAAGTGTGCTATGACTGAGTTCAACCCCTAGTCTATGGCCTGTTGGTTTTTTTGTTTGTTTGTTTGTTTGTTTTTTGAGACAAGGTCTTGCCTTGGCCTCTAGAGTGTTAGGTTACAGGTATATTCTGTCACACCTAATTTAAGTAATCGTTTTAAAAGACAAATTTAAGGACTGGGTAGGTGAACTTAATCCCAGAAGCACAGAAAGAAAAAATATTAAAGACCGTCATAACCCTCATTGGCAGTATTCCAATGCCCGCCCCCCCCCCCATACTCTTGCATGATAGAATCCAAAGCCTGTGCATCATACACAAAAGACTCACCAATCCAGTCACCACTCCACCAGGCCAAGTGCTCCTGCACTCCCCTGCTGGGTACCACCGCTTCTTCCCAAAAGTCCTGTCCTCCTATAATCTGAATTGCCCCCTAATCAAGTCCATTCCTTTTCTGTTTGTCTTTTTTTTTTAATACAATTTTTTTTAAGATTTATTTATTTATCATATGTAAGTACACTGTAGCTGTCTTCAGACACTCCAGAAGAGGGCGTCAGATCTTGTTACGGAAAGTTATGAGCCACCATGTGGTTGCTGGGATTTGAACTCTGGACCTTTGGAAGAGGAGTCGGGTGCTCTTACCCACTGAGCCATCTCGCCAGCCCTTTGTCTTTTGAGACAGGGTTTCAGTCTGTTCCTCAGGTTGCCTACAAAATCATTCATAATCCTCCTGCCTCAGTTTCCCAAACACTGGAATTGCTATGAGACGGCAAACCAAACAAAATCCTTTCCTCAAAAACCACCCATTATCTAATGACTATTACATCTGAGAGGCTAATAACTACCAATGAACCTCCAGCTTATTTTTCTCTACTGCCTCAGTAAACTCAGGCATTATTAAGAAGCAATGCAGCATCACAAAAAGCATATTCTTTCACTCCAAAAGGACAGTCAAAACAAGACCATGGAAATTCAGGAACAATTCCAAGGGTGAAATCATTCCACTATTATGCAAAATGCACCTGAGAACATTTTATAGGAATAAATCTCACTTGATTTTCATAAAAACTCAACAAGGATTAGGAGTCAGGCTTAAAGCATTACTACTCGGCAGTGAAGGCAGGGTTCTGAACTCAGCTCTAGAGTATTTCAAAGGCACATGGGCCTTTCCTAACTAAACAGAGGCACCCTTTCAATACAAAGACAATACAAAATCAATACAAACCAATCAAGCAAAATGTACCAAAAATATAAACCTATGATTTATTAGACATAACCTAAACTATTAACCTTATAAAATCCAACTGGTATGATCAAAATATGCACATCTTGTACTTCATTTGATGTATTTGTTGACTTTAAAAGATTTTAAGCCGGGCAGTGGTGGTGCACGCCTTTAATCCCAGCACTTAGGAGGCAGAGGCAGGNGGATTTCTGAGTTTGAGGCCAGCCTGGCCTACAGAGTGAGTTCTAGGACAGCCAGGGCTACACAGAGAAACCCTGTCTCGAAAAAAACAAAAAATAGGGCTGGTGAGATGGCTCAGTGGGTAAGAGCACCCAACTGTTCTTCCAGAGTTCAAATCCCAGCAACCATATGGTGGCTCATAACCATCCGTAATAAGATCTGACTCCCTCTTCTGGAGTGTCTGAAGACAGCTACAGTGTACTTACATGTAATAAATAAATAAATCTTTAAAAAAAAAGAAAAATAAATAAATAAATAGAAAAGATTTTAAAAGCTGGATATAGGGGATTCCTGTCTGAAATTCCAGCACCGAGGAAGCTGAGGCAGAAGGAAACACAGATGTGATGCACAACTTGAATCCCAGTGCTCAGAAGTTCCCCTTGAGCTAGAAGCCAGCCTGCATTACATTGTGAGTTCTAGGCCAGACTGGATTATACAGTGATACCCCATCTCAAAAAACAAACAAAAGACAGCGGTGCCAGCACGGTGGCACATGCTTGAGAGGTAGAGGCAAAGAGAACCCAAGGCCATCTTGGCTAGATAGCAAATTTCAGGCCAGCCCAGGTTACATGAGAACCTGTCTAAAAACAAGAGAGAAAGACTCCCAAATTAGTTTCAGAAAATAAAAGTACCAAAATATAATTCAAAATTAGGTATTATAACACTTCTTTACTTGAAACATTTTTTTCATGTATATTCTCTCCATTACTCCCCACACAATATCTCCTGAAATAAGATAATAGTCAAAAAAAAAAAAAAAAGATAATAGTCATTTTATAGAGGAGCATACTAAGGCTCTCAGAAGCTAGGTAGGTAAGCAGACTACAAGAAGGTGAACCTAGGGTCTAAAGAAATTGCTCAGTGCTTAAAAGCACTTGCTGCTCTTGCAGAGGACCCAAGTCTGCTCCCCAGCACCCACACTGTCCCTCACACCCATAAACAGCTCCAGTTGCAGGGGAGCTGGCACCATGTCAGGCCACATGTCCACACATACAAACAAAACACTCATACACATATAGTAAAAATAAATCTTTAATAAAAAGAACTTGAACCTAGAACCATAATATCAAATCAAAAATAAGAAGATAACCTTGTGTGTGTGGAGGTGGGGAGGTTCAAGACAAGGACTCTCTGTGTACCCTGACTGTCCGTCCTAGAACTCTGTGGACCAGGCTGACCTTGAACTCAGAGATCCGTCTGCCTCCGTCTCCCAAGTGCTGGGATTAAAACCAAGTGCTACTACACAGCCTAACAAAATAACTTCTTGTAGAAAAAATATAAGGCTATGGAGTGCTGAAAACAAGCCGAGATTTAAGAGGGAAACAGAGCCAGCAGGTGGTAAAGTCTAATTCCCTAGGAGCAATCCCCAGAGCAGAGTGAGGACAGAGCCAGGTCCTGTAAGGTGTCCTTTGACCTCCACATGCGCACCACTACATAAAGGCAAGCACACACTCATGCATCACAACATAGGATATGTACATTCTAGAAAAATTTTAAACAAAATAAAAATAAACAGAAAAACAAAGGTTAATAAGAGGGATAGTTAGAAAAGGTCACAAAATCTAAACAGATGTGTACTTTGAATACACAGCTGCTATGTCACATGAAACAGGACTAACCAGTCTAACTGACAATATCCTGGGGCTGGAGAGATGGCTCAATGAATAAGAGCTCTTGGAGAGCACCCAGCTTCAGTTTCCCACAGCACCTGGCAGCTCACAGTTGTCTTAACTACAAGGGCAGGGAACCTGATGATGCCCTCTACTGGCCTCCAAGGGCACCTGCACCCATGGTGCACATGCAGATAGAACTCTCAGATAAATAAAATAAAAATACATCTTTAAATTAAAAAAAACTGCCGGGCGTGGTGGCACACACCTTTAATCCCAGCACTCGGGAGGCAGAGGCAGGCGAATTTC
>NC_034596.1:48885514-48896260 GCF_900095145.1 Mus pahari
TCTGAAGACAGCTACAGTGTACTAACATATAATAAATAAATAAATAAATAAATAAATAAATGAACCAATTTTACATTGTTAAAATTTCTTTTAAAGTTTTTTTATGTATACTCATATACATAAAATACACAATTCTTAAAAAAAAAAAAAATTCTACTAATAAAAAGGAATTAAACAAACCACCGTGATGTGGACGTTTGTTTATAAGAACTTTTATCAACTCTGTGGACTGGAGAAGTTAGCAGAGCTGATTCCATCCTGCTGCAACACATGCTCTGCTAACATCCTTTATCCAGGGAGCCCCCTCCATAGACACCCTTACTTTGACTTTTTCTTTTCTGAGACAAGGTCTCCTATAGCTCAGGCTGGCCTGGACAGACTGTGCAGCCAGAATGGCCTTTAACTACTACTACTACTCCAGCTCTCAAGTGCTGAGTGAAGGCATGAGCCATGTACAGCTAAAATAATATTCTCTTAACAAAAATGCAAACTACTACTTAAAAATCAAGAGAGGACACTTTGAAAAAACAATACAGATTTAGCAAGTAATATAGTCTATTTCCACCTCAAAGGCATTAATTATACCAAGCTTTAAGCCAATATCGCAAATATTTTTTAATTACCTTTAAATAGCATTAAAGCACATATAAAAGTTTTTAATGACTTATTGGAATTCACAACTCAGATGATGAACTCAGAAAAATGTTTATTCCTTTACTGAACCAGAATCACACAAGAGGAAAAACATGGCCCAAGTGGCCTAGCTAGCAGAGAATTGTCTTATATATTTTTATGCAAACTTCCTAGTATCATCTCTGATATAAGTGTTTAAAACTCTCCAAATTTGGGTAGTGAGATGGCTCAGCTGGTAAAAGTACTTACCACGAAGCCTGAGAACCTGAGTTTAATCCTGGGACCCACAGCTAAAATGAGATCAACTCCCAAAAAGTTGTCCTTTGATTTCCACATGCACACCATAGCATATACATGAGTGTGGGCACGCACGCGCGCGCACACACACACACACACACACACACAAAACTTCAAAAAGTATTAAAATATCATCCCAAGTGAAATTTATAAACCAGAGTTATTTTAACGAAAACAATGACATATGAAAACCAAAGAAACAGGTAGTTCTGACCTTATTCTCCAAGTCATATAATACAGAATCAGTTTTTAAAAAGATAAACATCTATAATCTTTTTAATTCATGAGATGGTTCATAACTGACTCAACCAAGCTATGGTTAGTATTAGTATTCCTAATCCACACTCATTTAGCAAATATGTATTTACATAATCACGATTAACATTACTAGGGTTCCATTAACCACAGACAACTGCAGAAATGTCTAAAGGGATATTTTAAAGTTCCCTAGCAAAGTTTTCACACAAACTGAAGTCAGCAAATAGCTGGAAACAGATGTCAGCACAGTGGGCCCAGGGGAAGGTGATGCAGGAATGCACTTACGTCTCAAAACACCGATCCACATTGTCAGACATCAAAAGCAGCATGCATAGCTGTTCCAGGGCTATTAGCTGCATGTCCCTTTCATCTCCCTGTCCCATCTGCAGCCATTCCAGCAACGTATCAGGATCCACATCTGCCATGGTCTTTAAAATGCCCCTTTACCTAAATTGAAAAAGGGAAACAGGTTTTTCAAACATTTGTTCAGAACTGATCAGCCTGTGTAAAGACTTTTTTCTTGTACATCTGCGTGAACCAAGTTTCTGTAAGGTCCTCAGGTCCTCAAGATACACACACATACATACATACACACACACACACACACACACACACACACTCGTATATGTGTATGTATATACATACAGAGCTATTCTCTGATTTCCATATTGCACTGTGGCATGCACACACACACACACACACACACACACACACACACACACAAAATAAGCAAATATACATGCTTTTTAAAAAAACTTTCCAAACTGCAAAGTATTACTTCAAAAAGTATGCTGCATATGCAGCAGTTCTGGATGTCCCTCTACTTCCTGGGTTTAATGCAGATACACTAAACACAAAACAGTTTACCACGGGGAATGAATATATGCTGATTAGGTTGCTAGTTAACTAGAAACCAGAGCTGTCTCGGTCAAAAACTATGAAACACGTTTTGGATCCCTGTACTGTTCTCACCAATGTCTGTGCCAAAAGGCAAAGACCATGTACAAAAAAGTTCTTTTACCAGTCAACTTCTCCCTGCAACCTCCCCCCAAACGCCACCAAAAAATCGGGGTGGGGGCGGGGGCGTCAGGTACAGGTCAGATCCAGTAGTTTTAAAGACCACACTTTCCGATCCAATTCTTCTTCGGATTGAATTTTTCTTCCCACAAATTTTGAATTCTCAAACTTATTCCTAAAATATGCCCAAATACAAACAGTAATTAGATACGAAATCTAACTATGCAGGGGAAATACTGATAAGAACTTCTGGCAATCTTGGCAGATGTTTTTAAAACTTTTTTTTTTTTTGGTTTTGATGCTAAAGTAAATACAACTAACAGGTTACCCGCTGCCCCCCCCCCCGCCCCACAGACAGACAGACAGACAGACGGACAGACATTCTTTCTCCTATAGGACGGGGCAGTTAGTTTTTATGTAAAAATGTTTCTAGTAGTAGTCTAGGCAGGCAAGTCATTACAAAAGCTCCTAGGTGCCCGACCAAAGGACAGCGCTGGGTCGCACGCAATCCACCTGCCGGTGTGGGAACCTAGAGGCGGGTCGCGGTGGGCACCCCTCGGCCGCGCCCGGCGGGGCTGCCCCATCGCCCTCGGCCTGCCCAAGGCCGGAGCCGCGACGCTGACAGCCAACCTGGCTAAGTTAGCTACCTGCCTCCGGGCGGAGGGCGAAGTTCTAGAGAAGCAGCAAGCCTGCGAGCTCCAGAGGAAGCCGCCGAGCGGCCGGGGCGCGGGTCTCCCGGAACTCGGAGGCCCAGCGGGACGTCCCCGGTCCCGGGTCCCCGCCGGGCGGCTGAGCCTTACCAAGGACAAGGGGAGCGTAGCCGGAGCTCCGGAGCCAACAAGCCAAGCCCCGTAGGGCCCGGAGAGGGGAACAAAGGGCCCGAGACGCCGAGGCGACGGCGGACGACCGACCTCACCGCACCGGGGTCCAGCTCCGCGCCCGCCGCTGGACTCGGCGGCCCGGATCCTCGCGCAGGCCCAGCCCGCCGACGGCGCCCAGCGCCCCCGCCTACCCTGACCGCAGGTTCTTACCCTGGCTCGCCGTCCCAAACAGCTCCGGTCCAGCTCCAAGCAGGCCGCGGGCAGAGCCTGGCCCGGCCGCGGCCCTCGAGTTCCCAGGAAACCGCAGGCCGCGCAGGTCGAGCCAGGCAGGCGGCACAGGAAAAGCCGCGTCTCGTCCCTCCCCTTCCTCCGCGGGGACCCGGTGACAAGGAAGCGAGAGGCTCCCCCGAGCGGCGGCAGCCGGCGCGGGTCCCGACCCCCAGCACGCGGCCCCTCAGACCCTGCGGTTCAGAGGCAGGTCCGCGCGGGGCTGCCGGCGGCGGCAGCGGGGAGAGGCCGCGTCCATCGCCAGCCGGGCGGGGGCGGGAGAAGGGTCGGCCGTAGCGCCGGGCGGGGAGGCTGGTGAAGGCCGCGCCGGCGGAGGCGGAGCGAACGCCTCCCGGCCGCCCTGCCCGCGGCCACCTGGGGCGCTGCGGAGGCCGGGCCCGGCGGCACGGGGCGACGACGGGGGGCGCCGGGCTCCCTCGGCGGTCGGCTACGGCGCTCGTCAGCCCGGCCTCCCGGCGCCCGAGTCGCCGCGCTGTCAATCCGCGCGCGCCGCCAGCAGCTGCTCCGCGCACGCTCCGCCCGTCTCGCCCGGCGCGAGCCGCTCCGGAGTCGTGCGGAACGGAGGCCACCGTCTCCGAGCAGGCGCTCGGCGTCCCCGGGTCACCCCCCCTCCTCCGGACTTGTAAAGCCAGCGGTTAAGGAGAACGCTTCCCTAGCGAGCCTGGGGACTCACTCGGCGTGCGCTACGCAGCCGGGCGTTATCGCCTCGGCGCAGACGGGACAAGGACGGCTGCGGGAACTCGTGCCTCCTGCCTGCCCACCCTGGAGTCCCGGATAGCAGCCAGCAACCGAGGACTTCCAACACAGTTGCCTTCGGCTCGTGGTCACTTGTACTTCCGTAGTTATTCCCGTCAAACTTTTATTCCATGGGCCTTGAAAGTCAAATGCTAGCTGCTGCTAGTGGAGTCCTCACGTAACCGTGACACTAGAGAACTGGAGGCTGGAGTTCAAGGTCATCCTTGGCTACAAAATGAGGTCGAGACTTGTCTGGGCTACAGGGCGGCAAAGGTGGTGATGAAGAAGGAGCAGCCAAGGGAGAGAAAAAGAGGAAGAAAAAGACTCCATACTGAACTCATCCTTTGAACAACAACAACAACAAAAAAAAAAATAGCAGTAGATACCTAATTTTAGGGGGAAAAAACTGTATGCAAAGACCAAGGCTATTAGTTTTCAACCCTGGCAGCACATTAGAATCACCCGGAAAAGTTTTCTTTAGAAGAGTTTTAGATCCACAGCAAATTGAACAGAAAGTACAGAGAGTAAGTTAGGGCTACCTTTTTCTGTATAATGTGTTCCTGGCCAGGTAGGGCTAAGGACAGAGAGTTCCCACTGATCTCTTTGTTTATGGTTTTGCCCTTTCCAAAATATCGTGTCTAGTTGGAATTATTCACTAACACTCTTTAAGGTTCCTCTGTGAGTTTTTATGGCTTGGTAGCTCATTTTTTTTGGTGTTTTGTTTTGTTGTACTGGATTTTTAAATTTGGTTTTGTTTTTTACTTTTTGTTTTTCTTGTTGTTTGTTTTGAAATGGGTATGTTTATGTAACCCTGGCTGGCCTCAAGTCCTTATCCTCCTACCCCAGCTTTCTGAGTATGCTAATGAGAGTCCTTCCTTCCTGAGTATACTAACAAGTATGCTGACACCTGGCTTGGAAGCGCAGTTCTTCTTACTGCTAAATAATAGTAAGTTTAGATGTAACAATGTGTTCATTCATATACAGATGCCTGGAATCTACCTTCACAGACTAGGAATGGCTCACACAGAAATTTCCAAAGTTCCCCAACAGGAAAAATACTAAACAACGTAACTAGCACAGGACTGTTGCCAGAACAAATGAAAAACTCTTCAAACCCAAGAATAAGAAAAAACCTTGAGGGCTGGTGAGATGGCTTAGTGGGTAAGAGCACCCGACTGTTCTTCCAAAGGTCTGGAGTTCAAATCCCAGCAACCACATGGTGGCTCACAACCATCNGTAACAAGATCTGATGCCCCCTTCTGGAGTGTCTGAAGACAGCTACAGTGTACTTACATATAATAAATAAATAAATCTTTAAAAAAAAAAAAAAAAAAAAAAGAAGAAGAAGAAAAAACCTTGATTAGAAATTGTAAAAGACCCTAAGAGATCTTTAACCAAGAAGACATCCTGTTGGCGAGTAAGCATACGGAAAGATGCTTAACATCTGTTCAAGACCTGCGTTTGGTTCCCAGTACCCATATCAGGCAGTTCACAATTGCCTTAACTTCAGGTTCAGGGGCATCTGATGCCTCTGGCCTCTACAAGTACCGACGTTTACATGCATTTACCCACACACAGGCATGTACATGTGTACATAATGTAAAAGGAACACAAATCTTTGAGGAAAAGAAATTTTAAAATAATACTCTAGGGCTATACATAGCAGCTCAGTTAGTAGGGTACTTACCTACTACACACAAGGCCTGAGTTCTATGCCCAGGACTGGATAGAACCAGGCCCTAAAACTGGGATTGGTGGGACAGATTATAATTCCCATCACAAGCAGAATAAGCAGTTCAAGATCTTCCTCAGCTACATAATGAATCGGGTTCCAGCCTAGAATACATAGAATGACCCTGTCTGAAGAAAGGAAAAGAGGGCAGAGGGGAGGAAGGGAACACACAAGACTTCTAAGCATAATTAGAAGGGTAAAAAACCAAAGCCCAGTAACACCAAACCCTGGAAGGGTGAGATTCAGCCAGAGCGTTCTCGGTTCTTGTGAAAAGTAACAGTGCCCCTGTGTACGATATAAGTCTCTGGTTTTGTAAAAGCAGGGATGGGCAAAGCCAATGACCTAGGACCCACATTAAAGCCATAGACAGTGACAGGTGCTTGCAGTCCCAGCACCTCCACAGAGAGCTAGGAGGCAGATACCAAAGAATCACCTGGAATCTTACAGGCCAGCTCTCCAGAGGCGTGATGCAGGGCAAAAAGAAGGAGAGAGAGAACCAACTCCTAAACCTTGTAGAGGTTTGTTTTCTTTTTACTTTAGAAGTTGCTTTATTTATGAGCCAGGCATGGGGGCACCCACCTTTAATTCCTGCACTCAGGAGTCAGAAGCAGGAAGGTCTCTGTGAGTTTGAGGTCAGCCAGGGAAAGCTACATAGTGAGACCCTGTGTTCAACAAAACAAACTTGTTACATACAAATAACAGGCAACATTCTATCCATGAGTCCTATTTTCTAAGACTTAAAAAAAAAAAAAAAAAAAGAAGGAAAATAGACAATACTTTTTAAAAGGCAGGAAGATTCTTCTGCTTCTAGATACTTGCTGGGCTAGAGAGAGGGGGGAGTTTGTTGAACCAAAAGTCACAACTTAGAATTGCATATTCTCCAAAACAGGAATAGTAAGGTGACGTTTGGGGACAGCTAAGAGTACTGGCTGCTGTTCCAGAGGACTGGATTTCAGTTCCCAGCACCCACACATAGAAGCTCATATCTGTAACTCAAGTTCTGGGGTATCTATACCCTCAGACAAACATGCAGGCAAAACACCAATGAAGGGCTGGAGAGATGGCTCAGCAGTTAAGAGCTCTTGACTGCTCTTCCGAAGGTCTGGAGTTCAAATCCCAGCAACCACATAGTGGCTCACAACCATCTGTAAAGAGATCTGACTCCTTCTGGAGTGTCTGAAGACAACTACACTGTACTTACATATAATAAATAAATAAATAAATAAATAAATAAATAAATAAATAAATAAATAACATCAATCAATACACATTAAAAGGTTATAACTTAAAAAACAGTAAGAGGCCCTCAGACCAAGTGTATTCAACATCCCTCCTGGACATCCACAGCTGCCTACCAGAGCCACTGAAGCGGGTCAGGAAGCCCAACGTAATTCAGCTGCTCCAATAATCCAGTCAACAGAGGCTGCCGTAAAAGTTAGGATCTTCCACATTTACACCAGGCGTTCACACACCCACACTTACACATCATATATACACTAATAATAAATAAATAGCTGAGCGAGGTGGTGTATGCCTTTAATCTCAGCACACAGGAAGCAAAGAGTTCAAGACCAGCATGGTCCATAATGTAGTGAGTTCCAAGCTAGTCATGGCTACATAGTGAAACCTTAGCTCAATAAATTATTTACATATATATATATATATATATATATATATAGAGAGAGAGAGAGAGAGAAATTATATATATATATATATATATATATATATATATATATATATATATTTTACCAAATAATCAGCAGCCATCCTCAATATTTACCCAACGGAGTTGAAAACTTAATTTCAAACTTAAGCCCAAAGTTGAAAACTTTGAGGACATTTTGTTGTTTGTTTGTTTCTTTTTGAGACCAGGCTCACTTGGCCCATGACGGCTTCCGGTTCACCACGTAGCTGTGGATGGCCTGACCCTCTGGGCCGTCTCACCACCACCTCCTAAGTTCTAGGCTTACAGGCACGTACCACAGGGCCCATACAGACACTGCTGGCTTCTTTATTCATAATTGTTAAAATTCAGGGGAAAGACAGAGTATATCTCAGGGTTGGAACTTTTGTGCTTAGTATGTACAAGGCCTTTGTCCCACAAAATACTAGCAACAGAACCTAGAAGCAACTAAGACATCCTTTAGTAGATGAATAAACACATACCCTTCAAAAACTGACATATCACTTATCCATCCATTAGGTACTATTCTCTTTTCTTTCTTTCTTCCTTCCTTCCTTTCTTTCTTTCTTTCTTTCTTTCTTTCTTTCTTTCTTTCTTTCTTTCTTTCTTTCTTTCTTTCTTTCTTTCTTTCTGACTTATTTATTTTATGTGAGTGAGTACACTGCAGCTGTCTTCAGACACACCAGAAGAGGGCATCGGATCCCATTACAGATGGTGTGAGCCACCATGTGGTTGCTGGGAATTGAACTCAGGACCTCTGGAAGAGCAGTCAGTGCTCTTAACCGATGAGCCATCCCCCAGCTACTATTGTCTGGTATGCCTGTGAGTTTACCTCAACTTACTCCCTTTTTGGAAATGTGAATTTTAGTATGCTTTTATCTGAAAGGTGACAGTATTTGCAAGATAGAATTTCAAAATTAACCATATAATACAGAATGTATGTATTTGTCTCCAAAATTTTAATGGATATATTGTCAGAGGTCAGAGGACAATTTGTAGGAGACAGTTGTCTCCTTCCACCATCTACGTAGGAGGATCATCAGGTCTAGTGGCAAGTGCCTTTCCCCACTGAGCCATCTTGCCAGTCCACAAATGCCTGATTGAAATTCATTTATATCAACTATGAAATCCCAACACTTGGGGAGCCTTGGTAAAGGCTGAATAGGAACTGTTAAAAATAATTTTTGCAACGTTTCTTGTGGTTTTGTGACAAGGTCTTACTACCTAGAACTTGCTTTGTAGCTAAGGCTGGCCTCGAACTCATGGACATACATCTACCTTTCAACTGCTAGGGTTACAAGCATAAACTACCAAGCTTAGACTATTTTTTTGCAATTTTGATAAGCCTCAACTAATTTCAGAATAAAAAGTTTTTTGATGACAGTAAGTTTAGCTTATAATGGCTAACTCTAAGGAATAACTTTCTTCCAGGGATCATCATGGTTTTCCTAAACACTGTTTAAATGATGCTCTTCAAATAAATCCTAGAATATTGATACATTGTTACATGATTTACTATAGCTGCCATATCCCATATCCCTTGGTACTAGAGCAAATGCTGAGCACTCCGTGTTCCTAGTCAGTTGTTCCTGTTCCAAGGCTAATACACTTTTCCATAATTTGCTAACATCCTGTTCCTTTTGTCCTGAGGAAATTTTTTTTCTTGCCAGTAAATAAAAGGTCTGTTGTCCTGCTTTAGCATTCTTAGATACATGAATACATGCAGTACGCTTAGTTAAAGAAAAAGTGGGGGGCTGGGGAAATGGCTCAGTGGTTAAGAACCCTGACTGCTTTTCCAAAGGTCCTGAGTTCAAATCCCAGCAACCACATGGTGGCTCACAGCCATCAACAATGAGACCTGACGCCCTCCCTCCTCTGGTGTGTGTGAAGACAGATACAGTGTACTTATATATAATATAATAAATCTTTAAAAAAAAAAAAAGAAAAGAAAAAGTGGAACCTAATTTGCAAAAGCAGAAATGTGCTTCTACAGTAAAAGTAGAAACGAGAAATGTTCTACAAAATGTAGAAAAATTTCAGTAACTTTATTTTTATGAAGAATATTATTATCAATTGCAAAATGTGTATTGGGGAAGTTGCATAATTTGTGCAGACTTTTTAAAACTATCCTTCTGGATATACTAAGTGATTACTATTACTTGTTTTTGTCTCTGTTAACAATAGAATGGTTTCTAAGAGAATCCTAATCCCAGACTGCTTGGATACCGAGCACAAACAAGCCCAGGGTATGCTGCCCAGCACTCGGTAAAACTGGGCATCATGGCAAATGCCCATAATCCCAGCAGGGAGGAAGTACCAGGACAGCCAGTTGTTCAAGGACAAACCCGTCTACATCCTGAGTTTGAGGCCAGCTTAGGATATGTAAGACTCTGTCTCAAAAAATAAACTTACAAAGTCATACAACATATATATGTGCATGTGTGTGTATCATACTACAATTAAATCACAATATTATTATTAACCAATATGAAGGGAGTATGATATTAAACTAGACTTAAAACCCTTTCCTTGACTTTTAAAACTTTTTATCTATTTTTCTTCCTTGCACTTTTTATGTTGTCCAAAATCATCTGCCAACCAGCATCCCAGCTCATCTGTTACTCGGAGAGCTGTTTTTACTGCTTCTATTGGTTGGCCTGAAAAAGTAGATATGTGTTCATTAACATGAAAATTCTATTTATCCTCAGATCAGTAGTCTGCAATAGTACAATCGAGTGAGGAACGGTAATCCAGGAAAGCTGCTTAGGAGAAAGAATCTATTTAGGTCATTCAGAACCCAAATTACCACTTCCCTGGAGGTGTTTTGCCACAAAAATCTCTGAATTACTGTGTATAAAACTACATTGGTGCTAGCAGGCAAGTACTTGCCACACAAGCAGGGTGACCTGACTATTGGTAACCCCAATGCTAGTGTTAGGGAGACAAGAGACTCCCCGTGCTCCTTAACCACCCAGTATAATCCCAGAAGGCGAGTCCCAGGTATAGGAAGAGACCTTATCTCAAAAACTGAGGTTCAGGGGCCATAGAGGTGTCTCAGCTGGTAGAGGCCCTTGCCATCGAGACTGATGACCTAGTTCGATCCCTGAAGAGAACCGGCTCCTGCAAATTGTCCTCTGACCCACACATACACACAATAATACACATACATATACTCTCTCCTTCCTATACATAAAGACCTAGATTGGAAAGTCAGAATTTAATGTTTAATATAAACTCAGCCCGGCCAGGCGTGGTGGTACACGCCTTTAATCCCAGCACTC
>NC_034596.1:48896310-48899735 GCF_900095145.1 Mus pahari
GAGGCCAGCCTGGTCTACAAAGTGAGTTCCAGGACAGCCAGAGCTATACAGAGAAACCCTGTCTCGAAAAACCAAAATAAATAAATAAACAAGCAAACAAACAAACAAGTAAATAAACTCAGCCTGAACAACAATGTTTGATATTCTAGGGAAACTCTAACACCTGGTAAAAGCTGAAGACTGTGCATCTCCAGTAAGGTGGATATGTGGATGCTAAGGTATTCCAGAAAAGAACGTGCACTTCTTCATCAACTAAATGAATCCCCAAAAATCTGCAGCCAACTGCTGGCTATACTAGTTTTCTGTGAAATCCATTAATGGTCATATCCCTGTATTGCTCAATTCCATTAAATTTGTATTTAATGTCCATATATATATATATATATATATATATATATATATATATATCATACACAGATGCAACTACTTTATTAGAAATATTACTATGAAGTTTAGCATTTTCTCTTTTGTCTGTTTGTTATTTGTTTGCTTTTGAGATTGGGTCTCCCATAGCCCAGGCTGGCCTGGAATTAGCTGGGGCTGGCCCCAAACATACTGTAACCTTGCCTAAGCCTCCGGAGTACTGAGGCTGCAACCTCGCTTGCTTGTGTTGAGGGTTTTGTCTTTGTTGACATGGGCTTTTATGTACCCCAGATTGGCCTTGAACTAACTTGTAGTTGAGGATGACTTTGAACTCTTTTTGTTGTTTTTTGGATTTTGATTTTCAAGACAGGGTTTCTCTGTGTAGCCCTGGCTGTCATGGAACTCACTCTGTAAACCAGGTTGGCCTTGAACTCAAAGAGATCCACGTAGCTCTGCTGCCTACATGCAGGGATTCAAGGTAAGCAACACTGGCATCTGGCCTACATTTCCATTCTTACGCCAGCTCCCCGAGCTTAATTACAGTAATCCTGCTATGTGTTTTGAAATTAGGCATGGAGAATTCAAATTGGTTCCCCTTTTCGAGATTATTTTGGCTTCCTGGGTTCCTGGCATTTCCTTATATCTTAAGATCAGCTTGCCAATTGTGAAAAACATAAACAAAGCAATAAATAAATAAATAAATAAAGTTTCCTCTTGGTTGTTTGTGTAGGAGTGTTTAGTCTGCATGTATGTCTGTGTTCTGCATGTGTGCCTGGTACCCTCAGAGGTCACCTGGGAAAGGAGTGAAGGATGATTATGAGTTACCATTAGGAGTTTGGGAACCTAACCAGGGTCCTCTGCAAGAGCTGCAAGTGCTCTTAACTCCTGAGCCATTTTTCCTGCCCTGTCAGCTACTGTTTATAGGATAACATTGAGTTCATAGTTTCATATGGAAAGTGTTAGCATGGGTGGTATCGCCTTCAAACTTATGGGCACAGCATGTCTTTTGTTCCACAATATCCTCTAGGACAGCAGTCCCAGTGTTGAGAACCAGCCCTGAGGTACCATGAGACTGAAAAATAGGCAGACTGGCTACCACTGGCAGACCTATGTCCCAGGTACTCCAAAACCATGACATCTCTGCAATGTGAGACAGACAGACAGGCCTGTTAATGTGTCTGCACAAGTGACTTGGCCCTCACTGGATTGTACTTGGTTGGTTTTAAGGTAATATCACGGCTCAGGCACATTGTCATATGTAGGGTCCATTTGTAATGTGTCACACACCAATCTGACAGGTTTTGGGGTTTTTTTGTTTACTTTTTTAATGACTTATCTTATGTGCATCGGTGTCCTGCCTGCATGTGTGTCTGTGTGAGGATGTCAGGCCCCTGGAACTGGAGTTCCAGGCAGTCCTGAGTTGCCATGTGGGGTACTGCTGGTGTGATTTGTAGCTCAGACGTTGTAACAATGACTGAAACTAGAATATGGCAGTTTTCCACTACTATTGTTCATTTGTTTGGTTCTCACTTCAATACCGTTAGCTTTTTGTTATTTTATTTATTGTTTTTACTGTATTTTATTGATATTATTTGTTTTCGTTGCATTTATTTTTCTGGGGGCGGTTCATGTGTGGAGATCAGCAGACAGTCTACATGAAATCCATTCTCTCTTGCCATGTGGGTTCTGGAGCCTGTACTCCGGTCAGACGCAGCAGCCAGTGCTGCCTTTACCCACAGAAGCCTCTCCCCAGCCCCTTCATTATTATCTTTTAAAAAATACACGGGCATGCATGCACACACATGCATGTACACACACACACTCAGGCACATACCACTGTTTACCTGATATACTGAGCTATTTATCATTACACTATGTCCTTATTCGTATCTAGTAACATTAATTATCCTCAGATCTAGTTTACCTGATGTTATCATAGTCACTTCAGCTCTGTTCTGAGTAAGGTTTAAACGATACAACTTTTCCCTTTCGACCTAAGCGTATAGTTAGGTGTTTTGGTGAGGGGACTGGACATTGAGCCCAGAGCCTTGTACTACTAGGCACATTTTCTAGCACAGAGCTAAACCCTGTAAGGTTCCATGATTTGTCAAAGAATGATACCCCAGACTCAGATAGTATGTAACTGTAAAGAGTGTTTTATTCTGCAGAAGTCTAGCGTGCTGGGGTCTCCCATTACCAAGACAGAGAGACAACTAAGTGAGCTCGAAGGCCTGATTTAAAGCACATTAGGGGATTTCCGGGTAGGTGACCTAGATCTTGCTCCATCTCTAGGGACATTTCATGACCAGGACAAGGGAACTGGAAACTGTTGCTGAGGAAGTCTGGGGTAGGTGGCCTTTATCTTACTCTATCTCTAGGGACATTCCATTACCTGGACATGGGGTCTGGAAACTCTTGCTGACCCAGGTCTGGCTGGGCAGTTTCTGACTAGCTGCCTGAAGCCTGTTTTGTTTCTGTTTGTTTTTTCCTAGTAACGGACTAATCTGGACTTGCCCGATTCTTAGGTCCAGTCTGCTAAACTGCCAGTCTGAAGCCTGTCATGGAGTCGGCCGGGTCTTCTCAACCCCAGCCCAGCTGAGTCATTTAAAGCATGCCAGGTGTGGAGGCAAATACCTTCAGGCCAGCACGTGGGAGGAAGATGCAGGCAGGTCTCTGAATTTGAGGTCAGTCAAGAGGTCATGGAGGGAGTTCCAGGTCAGCCAAGGTTACACAATGAGACCCTACCTCAAAAACCTGAAAACAAACAAGCAAAAAAAAAAAAAAAAAAAAAAAAAAAGAGGGGGAAGAAACCCATTCTGAGAGGGAGACAGAGCTGTGAAGAGTGAACTGTTGGGTCCATTTACACCCCGCACAGGGTTTCAGTCTGCAATTTTCCTGGTTATTTTCTGTTTCATGTCTGTTTTGCTCTATTTTTCTTTTTCTTTTTCTTTTTTTTTTTTTTTTTTTTTTTTTTTTTTCTTTTCAAGACAGGGTTTCTCTGTGTAGCCCTGGCTTTCCTGGAACCCACTCTGTAGACCAGGCTGGCCTCGAACTCAGAAATC
>NC_034596.1:48899795-48903738 GCF_900095145.1 Mus pahari
GAACTCACTCTGTAGACCAGGCTGGCCTCGAACTCAGAAATCCACCTGCCTCTGCCTCCCAAGTGCTGGGATTAAAGGCATGCGCCACCATGCCCGGCCGCTCTATTTTTCTTTTAAGACTTATTTGTTTTTATCTCATGTGTGTTGCCGTTTTGCCTTAACATATGTCTCTGTGAGGGTGCCACATCCCTTGGAATTGAAGTTACAGACAGTTGTGAACTCCATGTGGTTGCTGGGACTTGAACCCTGGTCCTCTGGAAGAGCAGCCAGTGCTCTTAACCACTGAGCCACACCCAGCCTATTTTGGGGGAGGGGGCATTTCTATTTCTCCATTGTTGCTTTCTTTTGTTTTAAATAATTTTCTCACATAGTATGTAATCTTTGTTATTTCCTTTTTTAAAATTTTTACTTATTCTTTGACAATTTCATACATGTAAACATTTCTATTGTGTTTTAAGTTGAATCAGCCTTTAGAGGCTGGCCTGGGGACTACAATTAGCATGTTTTTTAAATTAAATTTTTTTCTTTTGTTTTTGAGATTATAATTACATCGTTTCTCACTTTCCTTTCCCTTTTCCAAACACTCCCCCTCCTTGTTCTCTTTCAAATCAGTGGCACTTTCTCCACTAATTATTACATGCACATGTGCATACACATACTACTCTAAATATAACTTGTTCAGTCTGAATAATATTACTTGTATGCATGTTCTCGGGACTGATTACTTGGTACGGGTCACCTACTGATATGCTTTTCCCTGGAGAAGAGTATTTCTCCTGCTCTCCACATTGTTCTTAGTTCTTTGTGTAGGATTGAGTTCTCGTGGTCTTTCTTCACCACCACCATGGTCACATCCACTTCGGTATGCCCACTGGTGTCACATCCACTTTGGTATGTCCATCGGCGTCATCTTTATTCAGCTCATGTTTAGGCGGTGTACTGGCTAGTCTTTCAACTTGACACACTAACCAGAGATATCTGAAAAGAGGGAGCTGAAATTGAGGAAAAAAAAATCTCTCCATAAGATCCAGATGTAAGGCATTTTCTTAATGAGTAACTGATGGGGAGGGGGAGGGCCTAGCCCATTGTGGGTGGGGCCACCTCTGGGCTGGTGGTCCTGGATTCTATAAGAAAGCAGGCTGAGCAAACCAGTGGGCAGCACTCCTTCATGGACTCTGAATTAGCTCCTTCTAGATTCCTGCCCTGCTTGAGTTCCTATCCCGACTTCCTTCAGTGATGGACAACTGATGTGGAAGTATAAGCCAAATAAACCCTTTCTTCCCCAACTTGCATTTTTTTGTCATGGTGGTTTGTCCTAGCAATAGAAACCCTAAATAAGACTGGCGGCCGTGCTGGTGAGACTTTATAGGTATAGCTTCTGACATTACTAGAAGACACAGTCCCACAGCAAAACCCTGACCCTCTGGTTCTTACAGTCTCCCTACCACTTCTGCAAAGTTCCCTGAGCCTAAGGTGCAGAAGATGTTTTGTAGAAGCGTTCAATGGGACTGGGGTCCACAACAACTTTGCATTTTGTTCGTGGTTTTCTGTAATTGCCTTCATCTGCTGCAAAGAAGATGAAAAGATTCCTTGATGAGGTGTACAATCAATACTTTAATTTAACAATAACTCAGAGCGCTGGGTGTGGTGGCATGAGCCACCCTTTGGGAGGCAGAGGCCAGCATATCTGTGATTGGAGGACAACCTGGTCTACACAGTGAGTTCCAGGCCTACCAGGTATAAGAAGTGAGACCCGAACTCAAAAACCAAACCAAACTAACAAAACAGAAACAAAAAACCAAAAACCAGGCAAACAGGGACAGCAACAATTCAGAGTTACAGGTGGAATTCAGTGATAAGGCATTCGACTACTATCTCTAAGGCCCTGCCTGGGTTTGATCCCTAGAATGCAAAAACCAAACCAACCAAACAAACAAACAAAAACCCCAAACCCTAACCAGATTAAAACCAATTTAATTTTAGTATGATTGTTTTTAAGCAGTTGTCTCTTACGGGGGATTTTTTTTTTTAAGTTACAATTATTACGTTTATGGATTTGCCTTTACCCATACTCTGTACATCATATATTTATTGTAAAATAAAGTTTCTTAAATATTGAAATTATATCTGCTTTGCTTCACATGCTTTTCCATTTTCCATTTTCAGTAGTTTTTATACAGTAATTATCTAAAGGAAAGTGGCTTAGTGGAAAGACTAATGGGCTTTTATCAGAAACCTTAGTATCCACTAACGGCTTTTAGCCAAGACTGACTTTGTGATCCGGATTAAGCCATTGAGTTGCTGTCCCTGCTTCAGGGTCCTCACCTCCTCGTTTGTGGAGCAAATGCATCTAGCAGCGCATCTGTGTCACTCCTCCAGGTTCACCACTGGCTGCGGAGGCTTTCGTCATTCTAGTCAATAATAGCATATCCTGAAAGGAGGTCAAAGCTTGATAGTATGTCAACAACAATGATAAAAAAAATAATTAGGGCCGGGCGTGGTGGCACATGCCTTTAATCCCAGCACTTGGGAGGCAGAGGCAGGTGGATTTCTGAGTTCGAGGCCAGCCTGGTCTACAGAGTGAGTTCCAGGACAGCCAGGACTACCCAGAGAAACCCTGTCTCGAAAAACCAAAAAAAAAAATAATAATAATAATAATTAGGGGCTGGTGAGATGGCTCAGTGGGTAAGAGCACCCGACTGCTCTTCCAAAGGTCCAGAGTTCAAATCCCAGCAACCACATGGTGGCTCATAACCATCTGTAACAAGATCTGACGCCCTCTTCTGGAGTGTCTGAAGACAGCTACAGTGTACTTACATATAATAAATAAATAAAATCTAAAAAAAAAAACAAAAAAAATTAGGATTAAATTAAAAAAAGTATGAAATGTACTTCAGGATGATCCACTGTTGTTTGCAGTATGCTGTGATAAGAAAAAAAAATTCTTCATCTCTCAAATTGCTTTCTGGGTACATTTCTATGAAAAAACTCAACTCAAAGAAATCTCTGATTGCTCAGCAATACAGTACACATCCAGCCGTAGGTGAATCCACTTTTAAAAATATACTCATAGCTTTCCAACAGGGAGGAGACATAGGTGATTCTCCAAAATAGGTGCAATCCGTCATCTTAACGTCTGTTTCATTGCGTCTGATGTTGACTCCTTCTATCATGTTTTAGTTTTTGAGAGACAAGCTTTGGTGATGGAGCCCAGGATAGCCCTGAACTCTCAATGCTTCCATATCAACTTCCTATGTGATTTATTTATTTCTTTTTAATGGGCCAGATATTGACTTTTAAGGCATAGGGCCAGAATCATCTAGAGTCTGCAGCCCAGTGAGCTAGATGCTCTATTTCAGGGCTAGCAGCGGAACTCAATGGCAGCTCACTTACACTTAGCTCGACCTCTAAGTCCTGGCTCTGATACCCAGAACTGAAAAAAAAAAAACAAAACAACCTACTATTGTGTGCCAGAATGCTGTCCCAGCACACAGTTGGCTCAGAAAGAAGGACTGACTACAAAGCAAGTTCTAGGCCAGCCTGGGCTTCATGCAATAAGGCTCTACCACAATGAGCAACAAAGACGAAAACTAAACAGGATAGGGAAGGGGAGAGGAAAGTGGGAGAATAGAGGGGAGGGGGCTTGGGAAGAAAGACACTTAGGATTTTGGAGGAGGCACCATTTACACTCTGAAGTTGGTGGCTCATTACTCAGCAGATGGACTTTGGCGTTTTACTCCTGTCCACACTGGAAGCATGTCTATACCCAGGTGTTTTGTTATTGCTGTTTGAACTGCTGAGGCCGGTATACTCCCTAAATATTAATGAAAGGGCACGTGTGATGTCCATGAGCATAATTTAACTATGATTCTCCTTCTAAAGAGCTCACAATATCCTACTCGGTCTTGGAGAAGGGCAGCTGGACCACAGTGATCTTAATGAC
>NC_034596.1:48903857-48914961 GCF_900095145.1 Mus pahari
AGGGGAGGGGAAGGGGGAGGGGAGGGGTAGTTCAGTGACAGAGTGCTTGTCTAGCAGACAAGCATCCCTGGCTTCAGACCCCATCTGAAAGCAAAACCACGAACAAATGTCCATATGATCCTATCTTATCAGTGGACGGCTAGCCTTCTTCTCTGCTAGCCACTCAGAAACATCTTTTTTACCAAGGGGAGGAAGGGAATCAAATTTTGCTCCTTCACACTTAGGAGCTGCTTCCTATAGAAACCTTGCTCTCCTAAGCTAAAGCAAGCTGCCCTTTCATTAGTGGTCTGACATCTTATTAGCAAACAAAATTGCTTAAGGCTTTGTCTTAGTGTTGTTGTCCCATCTGGACTCAGATGCAGCAAACTCAGCTTCAACCAACAGACGCAACTCGATGTACTGCGATGTACTCGATATTCGCAGACTTCAAGATCTGAGTAAGACAGGTTTATTCCTGAAAGAAACCACCGAAATCCCTCCTTCTCCGCAATTAGTTTTCCTCCTACAACCTGTGTGAAGTCGTGCGGGGATTTTTCTCTCTCCGCGCCCCCCCCCCGCAGTTTTCAATGTCAGAAAACAAAGCACAGAATCTTCTCATAGCGGCGTCTTCAATAAACCTAACACGCAACACCAATTAAATTACAGATTCTTTTAGTACTAGGACAGTTCCGTTTCCTCTTTGGCCTGTTTTAGGGAGGAAAAAGTACCTGCCCCAATCAGTTTGATTTGTGATGGGTAAACAGAAACACGTTAGGGAAACTAGTTTATTTTAGTTCTTAAATTCCAGTTCACAAAATGAGTTTTTTTTCCGCAGGGTCAATCCTTCAGCCCGGTTCTTCCTTTTCTTCCTAAACAGAGCAGAGAGCTTGCTTGTAGACTGCTTTTTCTTTGGAATCCTCCCCTTCCTTGTCCACCGCCTCCCAGCCTCACGCAGCGCTCGGAAGGCAGGACTTTGGGAAATCAAGCCTTTCTAAAGGAGTGGGTGCTGTTTACAGACTCCGGCTGCTGGCCCCGGAGGTGACTGGAGTCAAATGTAAACCTGGCGTTTATCTCTCGCAGTCAAACATGTTGTGCAACCGGGAGCAGTGGGCACTGTGTGAAAGGTTGTTCCGGCAGCAGCCCCAGGTTCAGGATTACTCAGCTCTTCACCCTGAGCTATGTGGGACCAAGACACTGGAGGTCACCGATGATGGAAAGGCCAGCGGGCCAATGAGAGGAACCAGGAGGCGGGGAAACAGTTCTTGGCAAACATTGCAGCACAGGGCAGGACATCTGAAGGAAAGTTGTTTTGTGACCTTTATTGTTTCCCATGAAAACTTTCTCAGGCACGAAACCTTAGAAGTCAGAGCAGTTTCTGGAAATACTGGTTTACTGGGAACCAAAACATGCTTTTTTGGAAAAACCATTTTTCTTCTTTTTCTTGAGTCAAGATCCCATGCAGCCCAGGGTACCAGACAGCTGAAATGACCTTGAACTCTTGGTATTGCCGCCACCCCCATTACAGGCATGTTCCGCCAGACCCAGTTAACAGTGTTTTCCTTCGGGAGTAAAAGGTTTAACTATTAAAAATAACATCATCAGGCCAGGCACACACACTTTGAATCCTGGGAGGCAGATACCGGAGGCCTGTGAGTTTGAAACCTGAATTTGTATTTCTTTTTTCTTTTATTTATTTTTTTTTTGGGGGGGGGGGGCGACGCTTTCGAGACAGGGTTTCTCTGTGCAGCCCTGGCTGTCCTGGAACACACTCTGTAGACCAGGCTGGCCTCGAACTCAGAAATCCGCCTGCCTCTGCCTCCCAAGTGCTGGGATAAAAGACATGCGGCTTGAATTTGTATTTCTTTTTTCTTTGTTTTGTTTTTTGTTTTTTTTTGAGACAGGGTTTCTCTGTATAGCCCTGGCTGTCCTGGAACTCACTCTATAGACCGAGCTGGCCTCGAACTCAGAAATCTGCCTGCCTCTGCCTTTAAGGGCTTGAATTAAAGGCGTACGCCACCACCTCCCGGCTTGAATTTGTATTTCTTTTTCTTTTTTTCTTTCTTTCTTTTTTTTTTTTAAGTATATTTTCTTTCTTTCTTTCTTTCTTTCTTTCTTTCTTTCTTTCTTTCTTTCTTTCTTTACTTATTATATGTAAGTACACTGTAGCTGTCTTCAGACATTCCAGAAGAGGGCATCAGATTACGGATGGTTGTGAACCACCATGTGGTTGCTGGGATTTGAACTCAGGACCTCTTAACCGCTGAGCCATCTCACCAGCCCGAATTTGTATTTCTAAAAGCCAAATACAAATACCTAAACAAAATAACAGAAAAGAAAATATAAACAGAAATAAAATATAAGGAGAGATGTTTGTAATCCACTTTGCTGAGAACCAGCTCTATTATGGCTGAGTCCATCATATGCTTATTAGTTTTTGTCACGTTTGTCTTGGTAACTTATAAGCCCTTTCTCCCTTACCATTATTTAAGCACTTAAATAATATTCTATCCATTATATTTTATAAGGGGACTTTCTATAGACCTGCCAGCTATATAAATAATGTCAGAGGTTTGTTAATATTTTAAAGCTTAGTTCTTAGCTGGCAATCTTGCAATGACTCTATCCTGATTAATTCTGGCCTGCATCCTACCCCGTGGCCAGTTCTACCTTTCTGCCAGGTCTATCAGTCCACCTCCGCACGTGCTGGTGAATCTCCTGTGTCCCAACTCCTTTCTGAGCATCCCTATCTCTGCCAGGAAGTTCTGCCTTCCACTTCCTGCTCAGCTATGGGCCTTTATTAAAGCCGATGGATACAATTCTAGACTGCCTTAGGCAGGCAAGGGAGAACAAATATTTACAAAATATGAGACCAGTGATGGGCCATGGAAATAACAATACCAGATCCTGCTAATGTTTAGCTCTCTGCAAGTACAGCATTAACACTTGAATATACAGAGAGACACACCTTCACATGATGAATCTCAACAATGTTTCACTTTAATAATTTCCCCAAACAGACTGCTTTCATTCTGTTTCTATACATAACACCAAAATGAACATAATCGAAATAAAGCTTCCTATAAGAAAAGTTGTAGCCGGGTGTGGTGGCTCATGCCTTTAATCCCAGCACTTGGGAGGCAGAGGCAGGCAGATTTCTGAGTTCGAGGCCAGACTGGTCTACAAAGTGAGTTCCAGGACAGCCAGGGCTATACAGAGAAACCCTGTCTCGAAAAACTAAATAAATAAATAATAAATAAATAAATAAAAGCTATGTAAAGTCGGGAGGTGATGGCAAAGGACTTTAATCCTAGTGTTTGGCAGGTGGTCCTCTGAGTTCAAGGCCAGCCTCATCTACAGAGTGAGTAGCTAAAGCTACACAGAGAAACCTTGTCTAGAAAAACAAAATAAAAACCCAGTTTATATACAGAATATATGGAACCGGGCTTGATGGTGAATGGCTCTGAGTATGCTTCAGTGGAGAAGGAGTTCCAGGTTAGCCTTGCCTACATAGCAGTTTTTGTTTTTGTTTTTTTGTTTTTGGCTTTTCGAGACAAAGTTTCTCTGTGTAGCCCTGGGTGTCCTGGAACTCACTTTGTAGACCAGGATGGGCTCGAACTCAGAAATCCACCTGTCTCTGCCTCCCGAGTGCTGGGATTAAAGGCATGCGCCACCACTGCCCAGCTACATAGCAGTTTTGAGGCTAGCCAGAGCTACATGAGACCCCGCCTTAAACCCCGCCTTAAAAACAGACAAGCAAAAGGTATATCTGAGTAGCTCAAAGAACAATAACAAAGAAACAGCTGAGGGGTCACACCGACTCACAAAATAAAACATCTCGCGTAACCCGGAAGCCTGCCGCTTGCTTTCCCTCACATCCTTCTTCCGCACCGATCACCAACAGCCTGAACGTTTTTGTTTACCTCGTAAATTCTCTGGGTATTAGTTTCCCTTTGGTTAGAATCTGATTGATGGGGAGAAGGCTTCCAGTTAGGAATGAGCAGGATGAGCTGGGCTTGGTGGCGCTCGCCTTTAATCCCAGCACTGGGGAGTCAGAGGCAGGCAGATTTCTGAGTTCGAGGCCAGCCTGGTCAAAGTGAGTTCCAGGACAGCCAGGGCTACAGAGAGAAACCCTGTCTCGAAAAACCAAAAAAAAAGAAAAAGGTGTCCAGCGACTGGTGTCTGTGGGAAGCATCGGCTTCTAGTACTCCAAAAATAATCGGGCTTGTCACAGCCACAGACCAGGGAGCCACTGTCTAGTCTAGAGGTGAGCTCCCGAGTGGCAGTTCTCAGCCCCGAGGAATTAGGACTTAGTTCTGAGAAGCTGTAGCCTAGAATGGTGTCAGTCTGGTTTTCCTGTGTGAGGTTTCTCTTACCCTCCTCATTTTTCTCTACCAAGAATTTGGTTTGTGTTTTTTTAATTTGTACATTGTTATTTCCATACTTCTTAAATGGGCGGCGGTTAGGGCTGGTAATGTGACTCAGCTGGCAGAGCGCCTGGCTAACATGTGAGAAGTTCCCCTGTGCCACCTAAAACCGGGCACGCCTGTGGTCTCAGCCCTTGGGAGGTGGAGGCAGGAGCATCAGGAGTTCAAAGTCATCTTCTGCTACATGGGAGTTTCAGGCCAGCCAGGGCTATGAGGCCTTTTCTAGAAAAAACAGTAAAACCCTAACTCAAACCCAAACAAACAAATGGACTTTCTCTTAGCTGAGCATATTGATAGCTGACATCTGAGATGAATACCAAGATAATTGGCCTCAGCTTTATGTGACTCCAGACGCCAGGTTGTTCAGATTGATCTTGGCTCTAAAAATATAGAAGCTAAACTGAATTAAAACTAGTCGGGTCAGGCTGGTGAGATGGCTCAGTGGGCAAGAGCACCCGACTGCTCTTCCGAAGGTCCGGAGTTCAAATCCCAGCAACCACATGGTGACTCATAACCATCCTTAACAAGATCTGATGCCCTCTTCTGCAGTGTCTGAAGGCAGCAACAGTGTACTTACATATAATAAATAAACAAATCTTAAAAACAAACAAACAAAAAACTAGCCTGGTCAGCTAGTGATACACCCTCAGCACTTGGGAGGACGAGGTTGGAAGAGTTTGAAGCCGCCGGGCGTGGTGGCCTTTAATCCCAGCACTCGGGAGGCAGAGGCAGGTGGATTTCTGAGTTTGAGGCCAGCCTGGTCTGCAAAGTGAGTTCCAGGACAGTCAAAGCTATACAGACAAACCCTGTCTCAAAAACAAAACAAACAAACAAAAAAAGAGTTTGAAGCCAGCATCTGGTCATGTGGCGTAGTGGGTAAAAAACACATACACGGCAACTTTGCCAACCTCATTCAGTCTTTAGAACTCATAGTGAAAGGAAGGACTCCCAAAAGTTGTCCTCTGACCTCAGACTCATGCTGAGGGATATACGTATCCCCACCATCACACACATTAATAATAATAATTCTTGAAATAAAGATGTTAAAACAAGCCGGGCAGTGATGGCACAGGCCTTTAATTCCAGCACTTGGGAGGCAGAGGCAGGCGGATTTCTGAGTTCGAGACCAGCCTGGTCTACAGAGTGGGTTCCAGGACAGCCAGGGCTACACAGAGAAACCCTGTTAAAAAAGTTAAAACAAGATTTTGCTTGATGAAGTAATAAAGACTTTTAATCACAGCACCTGGGAGGCAGAGGCAGACAGATCTCTATGAGTTCCAGGCCAGCTACAGCTACAGAATGAGACCCTGTTTCAAAAATCAAAATCAAAATCTAAATAAATAAAGATAAGAGTTTTAAGTTAGTCTGGGTTGTTACAAATAAAATAAACTTTGCCTCTAACAACAACAAAGCAAGCAACCAGCAACAATAAATACAATAATCAACCTGATTAATAAAACAACTCCGAGGTTGTAGCGGGTAGTTTTGGCTACACCACTTTGAGCTCCCAGCGAGTCGCAGGTGCACACCTGCCCAGGAGCTCTCTCGGATCCTCAGATGAAAGACACACAAACACTAGCTCGTTCTTAACCTGCCTTACTGGCTCAGTGGCTGGGCTCTTCCAAGCCTCCTGCTGGCTAGAATACCCTTAACTTTACCATTAGTTCAACACCTCTAAATCTGCCCTAAGCTTAGTTGCCTAGTTACCTTCTGTGAAGCCCATTGGTCTTGCTGCCCGAGCTGCTCTTCCAGGAGCCGGTTTCCCTTTTTGCCTAAAATTTGAACTATCCTGTAACTCTGAGTCTGTTCCATTTCTCTCCCCCAAGTTATCTCTTCTTCCTCTCTCCTAGCCTGTGGGAACCTGGAAGTCCCGCCTCTTTCTTTCCACTCGACCATTGGCTGCTGGCCTTTTTTAAAGATTTATTTAGTTGTTTGTTTGTTTACTTTATGTGTGTGAGTACATTGTGGCTATCTTCGGACACACCAGAAGAGGGCATCGGATCCCATTACAGATGGTTGTGAGCCACCATGTGGTTGCTGGGAATTGAACTCAGGACCTTCAGAAGAGCAGTCAGTGCTCTTTCTTAACCGCTGAGCCATCCCTCCAGCCCTGCTGGCCTCTTTATTGATCGATCAAGAACCAATTGGAGACAGGACCTTCAGCATCCTTACTTGCAGATTCCCGGTTAAATCAAAGCATAGAGTTACTCTTCTACAAGTGGTAGGGCATGTGCTTAGCATACACATGGCTCTCTGTTAATATCTCATATCTAAAATACATACAAGCATAAATACCACTGGGCAGTGGTAGAGCCAGTAAGGATAGCTGGTTTTCATGTCACTGGTAGAACCCACCAACTAGTAATTTCATTTAGTTGTAGTAGTATCCATTGTGATAGTAAATTAAGACTCATGGACCTAACTATTGAGTCAGATTCTCTGGGCTTGTTACCCAGGGATCTGCAGTTTGGTAAGCACCACAAAAAGATTCCCAGCACTCCACCGTGCAGAAGAACTCTAGGGTTGGTGGCACAAGAGAAGCGGTAAGGCTCCTGCACATGGAGGGAGCCTGCTATGCTCTGCTCAGTTTCAAGGACTGACTTAGGGCAACAAGGGAATGAAGAAAAGACAGACACACAGACAAGTTGGAATCAGGTGGGCTATGTTCAATCTGTGGAGGGCACCAACTACAACGAATTCATCAAACTTATTTTATACATCTGAACTGGGGAGGTGGGTTTGTTGTACATAGCTGAACAAGGAGGCAGGTTTAGCTAACATCGGGTAAGAGGTCTCCTTAGCAGAGGAGTCTCTGAAGAAGAGCAGACTTGGACTGCGGTTATCTGGGAGCCAGAAGCTATGATAGGTAGTTTTTGAGCACACTGGTCAGTTTTTCACAAACACTTATCTATGATCCAGAAAAAGGCTTTGCCACATGTCTGAAACGACTTTTCAAGAAGTTCCAAGAACCACCTTAATTATTGTTTCAAATTAGTGGTAGATTCTCATTGACTATTGGCCAAGAGCAAAAATAAGATTCAAGATGGCTGCCGCCTGGAAGCCCATGCTAAGTTCAGTTCCAGTACTCTCAAGAACAGCATCCCCTTCCCAGAGTTTTCTGACGTTCTGTTTGTTTTGGTGCTGGGGTCTCTAGGCCTTGTGTAAGTCAGGGCAAGCACTCTACCAAAGATCTACACGACCCCAGACCTTTCTTCTCAGTTTTGACTAGCGCTCCCGTCTGCGACCTTCGCATACGAGCACGGCCTGCAGAATACTGATTATATAATAACTATCTTTGCATCAGGAGTCAGGAAGCCTTCCGGCACTTATGGAAAAGGGAAGTGGGGGAAACCAGTGGTTGAAAAGCTAGAAGATAAGGGTTGTATAAACAAAATAAAAATAAAAATAGAGAACCCCAGTCAGAAAAATATCATTAGCAGTCCGGGAGACACTGCGTTTATCAAACGCACCCTTTCTTAGTGTAGCTTGGGAGACAGATGTGCAAACAACTGTCTGGAAATGAACCTGAGGTTGTGGAAAGGCTTACCTGCTGCCTGCCACGGGGAAGGAATTTTCTCTAGCTGGCACTTACACGCTCTAAAATACTTATTGCTGATACCTGACATTTTTTTTTTCTAGCTTCTTTATCTCACCTTTCTACTCAGGCTGTCAGAAATATGTGTTTAAACAATCCAGCAATGATGACTAAGGATATTATAATTCAATAATTACTGTGTATACAATCTCGTAAACATTGGCTAATATTGCCAGTGTGTGGCTTATGTTTTCAATCCCAGCACTTGGAATGCAGAGGCAAGAGGGTGTCTGGAAGTTCAAAACCAGTTTTGTTTTATGAATAATATTTAATCCCGAGAAAATTTGAGAAGATAAATTAATTGGTAAAATGTCAAATACTTTGCAAATATATTAGGGACCTTTTATTGTACTAGCCATGAATACGGGGAAAGAAATAATAAACAATATTACCATTAAAATAACATTTTCAGTAAAAATTGCTCATTCAGGTTCTTGTTGATGAATTGTTGGTGATTAATGCTTTGGGTTAAGTTCTGTCTCTAGAATGTGGAAAAATGTCAGATTAATCTAAAAAATATTTATGGAGAAAAACTTCAAAGATATGGCAAAAAAAACCCTCTTTACTCTGTGCAGGTAATATACATAAAAGAATTAGTTAGTAAATAAAGGGGGGTGGTAAGATGGCTTAGTTGGTAAAGTGTGTATCTAGCAAGCAGTAGAACCTGAGTTTGATCCCTGGCCCCCAGAGGCATGGTGGTACAAATATGAAATCCCAACACTCTGGTGGGGTGGGGGATGGGGGAGTGAAGCCAAGCGATTCCCTGGAGCTCACCAGCAGCTAATGTAGCAAATCAGTGAGATCCAGGCCAAGTGAGAGATACTTTTTTAAAAGAAGGAAAAAAGGGGGATGGGGGAGGCTGTTAAAGAAGGAAGTAAAGAAATGAGAAAAAAGTGAACAACTCCTAAAGAATAACACCCGAAGTTGTGCTAATCCCACCGAAGTTTATTTAAAACTGTTTAATACTGTCCAGAATGATGGACCCTGGTCAGGTCTATACCTGGGATTCCCAGAGAATGGCTATGGATTGTGTTAGTCCATGGCATTGTGGAGGCAACCCTCACAGGTTACATACTTCTTTTCCTGCCTTCTCGCCATTGGAGCAAGCATACATCCTGATGTACTTTCTGCTGACTCACCTCCAGCACACAGGTGCAGTGCGGCTGGGACAACCAACCTTGTTTATTGAAGTGAAAACGCTTGTCTTCTTATCTTACATGAACAACAACCTCCAGCTTCCAGGAAGTTATCTGTCTTTGGGCAAGTGGGGTTTACAGGTTAGAGGCATTTTTGTTTTATAGATCTCTTAAGCATTTAAAACATACTTTAGACAGGCGTGGTGGTGCACACCTTTAGTCCCAGCGCTCGGGAGGCGGAGGCAGGCAGATTTCTGAGTTCAAGGCCAGACTGGTCTACAAAGCGAGTTCCAGGACAGCCAGGGCTACACAGAGAAACCCTGTCTCGAAAAACAAACAATCAAACAAACAAACATACTTTATCCTTCACAGTTGGCCTTTGGCTTCCACACATGCATACATATTCATACACACACACACACACACACACACACACACAAAGATACATGTGGCTGGGAAGTTGGCTGGGATGTAAGCCAGTCTGGTTAGAATAGCTCTGAATCTGCCCACCTTAGTACCTGAAGCTTATTAATAAATATAAAGGTCTCCATGTTATTTATTCAGGCCAAGGGCAGGCATAGAAAATCCCTGTACTTTGATACTAACATACATGTAAATGCATACACACATATGTACATGTCCACACACACACACATACTATATTAATCAGGGTTCTCTAGAGCAACAGAATTTATAGAATGACTCTCTCTCTAAATGTATGTAAAGGGGATTTATTGGATTTACAGGCCCTGGTCCAGTCTGAGACTCCAGTTGTTGTTCAGTCCACAAGGCTGGATATCTCAGATGGTTTTTTTTTGTTTTGTTTTGTTTTTTGTTTTTTTTCGAGACAGGGTTTCTCTGTATAGCCCTGGCTGTCCTGGAACTCANAACTCAGAAATCCGCCTGCCTCTGCCTCCTGAGTGCTGGGATTAAAGGCGTGAGCCACCACACCCGGCTCTCAGATGGTTTTTGCTCTATGCTAGAATCTTAGAGAAGTAGGCTCTAATGCCAGAGAGCTAATGGACTGCTAGCAAGGATGAGATCAAGCAGGTAAAGAGAGAAGCTTCCTTCTTCCGTGTCATTCATTGTGTAGGCTCCCAGCAGAAGGTGTGACCCAGACTAGAAGAGTTTTCCCACCTCCCAAGATCTGGATTGAAGGTATGTCTTCCCATCTCAAGCATCAGGATTAGAGCTGGGTAGTGGTGGTACACACCTTTAGTCTTAGAATTTGGGAGGAGGCAGGAGGATCTTTATGAGTTTGAGTCCATCCTGGTCTACAGAGCAAGTTCCTGGACAGCCAAGGATACACAGAGACACTTTGTTGTGGATTTGGTTTGTTTGCTTATATTATGTTGATTTGGTTCCCAAATTACCCAGGAATTTGAACATCTGCATATAAGACATCGAAGGTTCCTAACCCCAGTTGGCTCTAATTGGTAAATAAGGTTGCTGGCAGCCAATGGCTGGGCAGGGAGACAAAGTTGGAACTTTAGATCTTCTGGGCAAGGGAACCACAGGAAGAAAGACTTAGAGTCACCCTGCTGGGGAAGAAGGAAGATCAGGCTCAGCAGCTGCAGGAGAGAAAGCAGACAGCCATGTAAGATCCAGGGAAGAGTGGTCCCAGGGGCCCCTCCCATGTTTGGGTCTGAATAGCAAAGATGGAATATAGATTTTAGTAATAATTCAGGAGTGTTAGAAGGGGAGGAGTTAGCAACGTACTCCTTTGGGAGTGGCCCAGCCATTGTGCTGATTTAGGCATATTAAATAGAAGGCTCAGTGTGTGTGTCTTTCATTCACCAATCCAAAACATGAGGTGGGTGTCGAGGAACACATGCTGTAGCTGGTGGAGCCATTTGAGTAGTGCTAATAGTTAATGAATGCAACAAACCTTGTCTCAAAAAGCCGGGGGGGGGGGGGGGGGGGAATCCCAGATTAGAAGTGGATCTTTTTGCTTCAAATGATTTAATTAA
>NC_034596.1:48914989-48921278 GCF_900095145.1 Mus pahari
GTGCTGATTTAGGCATATTAAATAGAAGGCTCAGTGTGTGTGTCTTTCATTCACCAATCCAAAACATGAGGTGGGTGTCGAGGAACACATGCTGTTGCTTGAAGAGCCATTTGAGAAGTAAGAACAGTTAATGAATGCAACAAACCTTGTCACAAAAAGCCGGGGGGGGGGGGCGGGGGAAATCCCAGATTAGAAGTGGATCTTTTTGCTTCAAATGATTTAATTAAGCAAACATCTCTCACAGGTGTATCCAACCATTCTTTTGGTTTTAGTTAATTCCAGATGTAGTCAAGTTGACAACCAAAAATAGTCATCATACACATACACCCACATATACACACATACACATACACATAAACATATTCACATATATACACATGCACACACATATACACATACATATACAAGTATACACACACATACATATACATACACATATAACTATATACACACATACACCCACACAGATGTATACATACACACATAAATATACACATACACACCTAAACACACAGAGGTAGAGGGAGAAAGAGACATAAGAAGTAATAATTTAGGAGTTAAAGACTTAAGACTAGGTGTAGGGGGTGCACACATATAATCCTAACACCCCAGAGGATGCTGCAGAATGCTCACCAATTTGGAGGCAGACTGGATGTAGTGGCTTGAATAAGAACGGCCCCCATAGGCTCATATATTAATGTTTAGTTACCAGGGAATGGCACTGTTTTAAAGGATTAAAAGGTGTGGCCTTATTGGAGTAGTATAGATTTTTGGAGGAAGTCTGAGACTAGGGGGGTTTTTTGAGGTTTAAAAAGCCCAAGTTAGGCCCAGTGGCTCTCTCTTTCTGCTGCCTTTGAATTCTAATGTTGAACTCTCAGAGGGTCTGCTTTACATAAAGCATGCTCGACATGAGGATAATGGATTGACCCTCTGAAACTGTAAGCCCCAATTAAGTGCTTTCTTTTTTTAAGATAAGAGCTGCTATGGTCATGGTGTCTCTTCATAGCAATAGAACACTGACTAAGACAGTGGGCTACATAGTGAAACCCTATCTCAAATAGATAAATAAATAAATCTCAGGCTGGGATGTACCTCATTTAGAAGAATGTTTGTGTAGCACACAAAGCTCTGGGTTCACTCTTTATTAATACATAAAGCAGGCTTTGATCCTAGCAGCCTAGCAGAAGGGAAGGAAAGCCGGAGGATTAGAACTCAAGGCCGACCTTGGCTGTACAGTGAGTTTGAGGCCAGCCAACAGCACCCTGACTGCGTGAAATGACAATTACAGCTGGGATGGAGGAGACTTCGTGTTTAATAAATCTTGAGATAGAAATTCTAGAGCCCATTTAGAATCTGAAATTGTGTTTATCTAGTAGAACTAATAATGAATACTGTCAGAGAAAAAAAGAAAGAAAATGAAACCATTCCTAAAATGTGTAGATTCACTTACATAAAGTCTAAAACCCAAAAGTTCTACATATATATGTGTACCTATATGTGTACACACACATATATATACACTCATGTATACATATACAAGTTTTGCTCTTGAAGAGTACCTGAACTTGATTTTCCAGCTCCAGGGAATGTAACCACCTCTCCTGGACTCCATGAGTCTATGAGGCACTACACTCACGTGCGCATATATATACATGTGCATACAAATACACATATACACACATAATTTCAAAATAAAATGTCTTTTAAAAGGAGCAATCGCCATGAGTTCGAGGTCAGTTTGAGCTATACGGTTTGTTTCAGTGTACTTTGGGCTACAGACTGAGATCCTGTCTCAAGAAAACAAAATAAAGGAACTAGCAAGATGGCTTGATTGCTAAAGGTACTTGCTGTTAATTCTGGGGACTTGAGTTTGATCCCCAGGTCCCACATGGGAGGAGGAGAGAACCAAGTTGTCCACTGAATTCCACCTGGGTTCCATGGCATATGCGCGCGCACACACACATACACACACACACGCACACACAGTAAATAAATAAATACTTAAGGTGTTAATACTTTTCTTTAGGTGGTGACACTATGTGTTATTTGTTTTTATTTTTTCTAATTTGCCCACAATAAGCACACTATCAGATAGCGTAAGCATTAACTTTCGTAGAACATGCTATTTGAATCATTTCCTTGTAAGGCTTTTGTCGTTTGGCTTCCTAGGAAGCCTTGCTTCTGAGAAGCATATCCTGATACTGAAATTAAAGGTTGTGCAAGTAGATTAAGGGGTCCTGGGGAGAGAAGGTAAGAAGATAAAGGCACTCTTTCATCTCACAGGACCTTTATTCCATGCTGCCCACTCACACATGGGGACATGCATGAAGTCCAGCAGGAGAGGACTTGGGACACACAAAACCACACACTTCCTTAAAGAGTCTCCTGAAAACATTTCAGTTCTGAAGCTGAAGATACCCCTTAGCATGATGGCTTTCTTTCCCTTCCTTTGCCCCTCCCCCGCTCTTCCTTCTCACTTCCTCCTCCTCCTCCTCCTAGATCTCACTTAGCCTAGTCTTGTCGTAAACTCTACATAGCAGGAGATAGCCTTGAACTTTTGTTTTCCCTGACTCTTCTGGTATTATGTTGGCTACCTCCCCACCAAAGAGCTCCAGTTTAAGATACTTATTTCTAATGCCGGGCATGGCGGCGCACGCCTTTAATCCCAGCACTCGGGAGGCAGAGGCAGGCGGATTTCTGAGTTCAAGGCCAGCCTGGTCTACAAAGTGAGTTCCAGGACAGCCAGGGCTATACAGAGAAACCCTGTCTCAAAAAACAAAAAAACAAAACAAAACAAAACAACAAAAAAAGAAATGTATATTAAAAAAAGTTACTTATTTCTAGAAGACTAGTATACAGGGAAGTGGTAACAAGGGATGGAAAAAACATTTAATTCAGAACCGTGGTTTTCAACCTGTAGGTCTGGACCACTTTGGGGTCTCATACCATACATTTACATAACGATTCACAACAGTAGCCAAAGCACACTTCTGAAGCAGCAATGAAAATGGCCTTATGGTTGTGAGTCACCACACCATGAGGAACTGTATTAAAGCACTGCAGCATTAGGAAGGTTGAGAACCACTGATTTAGAAAGTGCAACTCAAGCCTTTGAAACCAAAGTTTATTTTAAATATCCAAGTACAGCTCGGAACACTTCAGTGACAAAAACGGTTTGGCTTGGTAAGGAATCCAGCTTGACAAGTAAACACTTTAGACCACAAAGATAACTGCGTCTTGAACATTATGTCTTACAACAATGTTCTAGCAATCTGATAAGCCAGAGATGGGCTAGGAAGCTGGCTCAGTGGTATTTTTACCACTTAGCTATTTATTGCTAAGTCTGAGGCTGAAATTCAATATAAGGGCCCCACATGGTAGGAGAGAAATGTTTCCTACAACTTGTCCTCTGATCGTCATAGCCTAAACACACACACACACACACACACACACACACACACACACACACACCCCATAGTTAGCACCTGGCTGTCTCATATTAATTCCAGCTCTTCTTTGGAACTCTGAAACGGAAACATACAAATACTGTTGATCTGACTAAAGTTCCTCAAATCTGCTGGTGTTGGCCCCAAACTCGAGATTCTCCTGCCTCAGCCTTCTGAATGTTGGGAGCACCCCTGAAACATGCTCTAAAGTTCGTTTGTTTTTAAAATAAAAATCTGCGGGGCAATGGTGGTGCATGCCTTTGATCCCAGCACTTGGGAGGCAGAGGCAGGCAGATTTCTGAGTTTGAGGCCAGCCTGGTCTACAGAGTGAGTTTCATGACAGCCAAGGCTACACAGCGAAACCCCATCTCAAAACAAACCAAACAAACAAAACAAAACAAAACAAAAACAAAAACAAACAAAACCCCCTGAAAGTCCGAAGAAAATTGAGATTAACCCGCACCAACTGTGGACATTATTCCTTCTCGTGATCACACAGTTCAGAGCAGACAGGAATTGCCATCTGCTGCTGGAAACACTCATGAAAGTCCTCAGAGCCGCTCTGGGGCAACTTCAGCTTTCCAGTGGATGGCAGAGAAACAACAGTGAAGCTTTGCGGTGTCCTTGGCCATCGCATCTAACGTGATGATACAGCTGAGAAGCAAGCCATCATCGTTTCTCAAGTTTTTAAGGAAAACTGGGGCTGCAGAGCAGTTAAGGCATTAAAACAGGTTTCCTGGCTTAGGAATCTCTACAATACTGAGCTCGAGCCCAAGTACTGTAAAGGTAAATGGGGACTTTATAACTAAGGATCAGGGTGGAGGCCCGCAGATGAGAAATCAGACTGGAAGCATCGAGGAAAGGGAGGATTCTGGTTAAACGCACTCAGCTGCTTTCTTTCTTTTTCCACTTTTTTTTATTAGATATTTTCTTTATTTACACTTCAAATGCTATCCCGAAAGTTCTCTATACCCTCCCCCCGCCCTGCTCTCCTCCCCACCCACTCCCACTTCTTTTTTTTTTTTTGGAACTCACTTTGTAGACCAGGCTGGCCTGTAACTCAGAAATCTGCCTGCCTCTGCCTCCCGAGTGCTGGGGCGTGTGCCACCACACCAGGCTCCACTCCCACTTCTTGGCCCTGGCATTCCCCTGTATTAGGGCATATAAAGTTTGCAATACCTAGGGGCCTCTCTTCCCAATGATGGCTGACTAGGCCATCTTTGGGACACTGTCAACAAGACAAAAAGGCCACCAACAGATTGGGAATGGATTTTTTACCAATCCTAAATCTGATAGGGGGCTAATATCCAATATATACAAAGAGCTCAAGAAGCTGGACTCCAGAAATTCAAATAACCCCATTAAAAAATGGGGTACGGAGCTAAACAAAGAATTCTCAACTAAAGAATACCGAAGGGCCAAGAAACAACAGAAAAAAAAACGTTCAACATCCTTAATCATCAGGGAAATGCAAATCAAAACAACCTTGAGATTCCATTTCAACTGCTTTCTTACAGAAGGGAGTCCAGGTGGGTGGGGATGACACGGGGGAGGGACTGGCGGGGTAGTGGTGGATTGGGAGGGATTTTTTTGCTAAAACTAAACAATATAAAGCAAAGATGCCTAAGTCCAAACATCAAAGCTTAGCTGAAAAGAAGGCTCAGAATAGGCTTCGATTAAAGACGCCTATTCGATTATTGGCTTTTTGCCAATCTGTCCTTTGGCGACTACAGAAAGTACTTGGGAAAGGAGCAGGGTAATTAGCATTTAGAACGCAGCAATCAAGTGCCAGGCTTTTCTACCTTCCCAAAGCTAAGTAGAATCCATTGACTTCAAATGTAAAAATACCCAGACCAATCAGAAGTAGCTAACAGCTCATTAACTATTCATATGATTGTTTACCACGTTCCAGCTTGCCTGGTTGGGTCCCTCACTCAGGCTGTAATGTTTTGAGCCTAGTCTAGAGGCAGAAACCTTTAATATCCGAATCGGGAGACAAATCTCGTGAGTTTGTAGCCACCCAGAGATATATAGTGAGAACCCGTCTCAGGCAAAATGAAACTGATGGAAGTAAGTGGCAGATTCAGACAAAAATCACACGGCAACAAACAGGTCTCACACAGGAGGTTTATCCAAAGTTAGGGGTACGGAGCGTGCCTCTGGGTTGAGGAAGGGGAGACGGGGTGGGCAGAGGAAAAACCTGCAGCATGTTATTTAGGTCGAGGCGCATGCGCAGGAGGACAAGCAACAGGTGCGATAATCGGACCCTGTGGCCTCTGGGCAGCTAGTGATGACGTATCGCGTCCCTGGGTCCCTCGGGCTGGCCGTGGAGGTGCCTGATTGCCAACAGAAAACCCCTGTGTTTCTAGATTGAGCATGTAGCATAGGTAGGAGAGTGATAGCTTAGTAGCATGAAGTTCAGGCCCTGATCCCCAGCCCCATAAAACCAGGGTCGGCGCTGTACACTGGCACTCAGGAGACGGAAACAGGAGAATGAGTTCAAGGTCATTCTCACCTACAAGGCAAGTTCAAGGCCCGGCTGAGCTGCAAGAGATTTTTGACTCAAGCAAAACAAAAACAACACCCCACGTTATGCAGGGTGATAGAATGTTTAGCCTGCACGAGTCCTCAGGTTTAATCCTTAGTGGCAGAAAATCAAAATGCAAAGCCAAACCACCTTATACTTCAGTTGTCCTCAGTAGGTGTCTCTGAACCTATCTCATGCACCATGTAAGCATGAAGACCCTAGTCCCATCCCAGCCCTGACATTTAAAAAAAAGAAAGGGTGAGCCGGGCGTGGTGGCGCACGCCTTTAATCCCAGCACTTGGGAGGCAGAGGCAGG
>NC_034596.1:48921597-48927898 GCF_900095145.1 Mus pahari
AGCCAAGGCTACACAGAGAAACCCTGTCTCGAAAAACAAACAAACAAACAAACAAACAAAGAAAAGAAAGAAAGAAAGAAAGAAAAAGAAAAAAAAAATGTGGTTTTAACGCCACCCAGAGCAAAAACCTAGGAGCCAGGTCCACGGCTGCTCATAATCCTAGAATTTGGAAGGGGAGGCTGAGAGATTGAGGTTTCAAAGGCAGCCAGGGCTACATGAGACATCTCAAAAAACAAGCAAGCAAGAGATGGAATAAACGATAAAGCCAAGCCTTTCTCCTGAAAGTCTTGCGAAGTCTCCTCCATCTTTCAGGATGATCAGATGGCCAAGAGTTAGTATACCTCAGAGGAAAATGTACTTGGCACAGAGTGGGTGTTCAGAAGGTGGCCCTACTGAGGGAGAAGTGTGCTCCAAGCTGTGCAGTACAAATCTGACTGTAGACTTGTCCCATATACACCCCACGGCTTCAGTCCTCTAACTTTCTGTCAGAAACCTGACTGAAGTAGGGTTTCAACGATGGATGGATGGTGTCTACCTCTCTCAACTCCATAGATGAGGAATGAAAGCTCCAGGGTGAGGGAGCAGAGGGTAGTCCAATCTTGGTAGCCTGCATTGGTATGCAGGTCAGTGAACACACACCTTTAATATGTTCACAGTCCATTAGTTAACACAGGCTGTGCTCCACCTGAAAGGATGTCCACCGAGTTCTCATTTAACCTGTCTTACCTGTGCGGACCAAGGAAGGAACTGTCTGCAGATACCCTCTGGACTAATTCTTGGCTGTGTGTAAACAAGACTCTTCACTTGAGTCATAATTGGTCTCCAGATAACCAACTCATGGACTTTGGTGATTAAAAGTTTCCTCTCTAGCCGGGCGTGGTGGCACACGCCTTTAATCCCAGTACTCAGGAGGCAGAGGCAGGCGGATTTCTGAGTTCCAGGCCAGCCTGGTCTACAGAGTGAGTTCCAGGACAGCCAGGTCTACACAGAGAAACCATGTCTCGAAAAACCACAAAAAAAAAAAAAAAAAAAAAAAGTTTCCTCTCGGAGCAGCTTGAGATTTTGCTAACATGGAGTGCACAGGGAAGGAAAAGAGGGAAATCTGCTTAGGGACAATATTATGACTTGTTATGCTTTTGAAACCAGTTTGGCAGGATTTTACTGCGTACTTGAACTTGCTTTTTCCCCCCCTATATTTTAGATTGATCAGGAGTGGGAAGAGCCTTTAAGCAGCTGTACTTTAATTTGCTGAGTTACAGAAGTCCTTTGATTTGCTACTTGGTTCCTTAAATAGCTGGTGTTAGTCTCATTCCTTTGATTTTCTCCACGAGGGCTCTATCACTGCTCAATAACCCTGGGGCTGGTTTGGATCCAGCTGCTCAAGGACCTTCTGAGGAGCCAATTGGGCCAGGTTTATTCTATGAGGTGAAATTGGAATAGGAGTTGACTTAAGCAGAAAGCCAAAATTAAATCAGGCACAAAGCAAATGAAAAAAATGATTATGCAGTTTGCTTCTAAATTAAATATGAATGTGCGGCAAGCTGCGTTTCCTTCAGTCAGCCAAGGGCCAGCTGGCAGCTATGTGGTAGCTCCTAGCAGCATGGAAAATCTACTCAAAACCTGACTTGAGCTGTCTTTCCCCTTTATTCAAGGCACCCAAAGAGCTTTTGACTGAAGGTCATGTCAACAGGACAATAGAATCAGAAATCAACACTGAGTTGGATACTCACTTTCCTGTCTCTTCAGGCTTCCATTAGAAAGCTCTTGTACTCGTTAGCTATTTGTTCCAGACCAGATGCATGAAAACAAGAAATAAAAAAGGCAAGGCTGGCCGGGCATTGGTGGCACACACCTTTAATCCCAGCACTCGGGAGGCAGAGGCAGGCGGACTTCTGAGTTTGAGGCCAGCCTGGTCTACAGAGTGAGTTCCAGGACAGCCAGGGCTATACAGAGAAACCCTGTCTCAAAAAAACCAAAGAGAGAGAGGGGGGCAAGGCTATGACTGTTCCTAGGTATGGTGGAGGAGAAGGTTTATTATAGATTGTGGGAGAGCATAGCCAAAGGTAGGGACACCTGGGAGAGTCCAGGATGAACATGGCCAAACTGAGCTGGGCCATATGAAGAGATTGGGGGAGAGGAGCTTCGAACCAAGAGGGGCAATCTGGGCCAAGAGAGTGACCAAGAGAGGAAAGATTAGACCAGAAGGTCAGGTAACCAAAATGGCTGGATTACAGGGAAGGGCAGCTGGGGGCAGGGCAGCTCTTTCCCTGGGCCGGAGAAATTTAGGGTAGGGAGCAGGGTATGCCAGCCAGAAGGAGCCTATAGCAGGTAGGGACTGAGGGATGCTGGGCTAGCATCCGCTTTGGTCTGGGTACCTCAGCCATGTGTCCTGGGTTGGAGACCTAACCACTGGAATACATCTGTATCTGGGGATGCTAGACTCAACTATCAAGCCATTTGAGTACATTTGAGTGTGTATGGGGGCTGGGGGGTGGCTTCTTGGGGGTGGAGGCCAAGAGACCAGTCAGTTGGAGATGGAGCATCAGGGCTTATGAGATCACTTGCAAGGAGTCTGGCAGCCACAGCATTTGTCACAAACATATTAGTCAATTGTTCTCTGAGATTCTTTTATATTGGGAAACAGGAGGGCATTTTTTGCCCAAGTGTTTCATTCTCCACTGATCTCTTCCTGTGAGACTTTAAGCATGATATCCTGCCCTGGGTGAATCAGAGGTCAGGTGCCAGGACATCTTGCACGGTTTTTTGCATACACCCACCAAACATCTTGTGACTCAGTCCACCTCTTAATGGCATGTACAGTGCACTTTGAGAAGCATCTAAGGTTTAGACTCATAAAAATCAGAACCAGAAACGCTCTGCTTGTCTGATATACCCAATACACAAACTTCCCCGAGCAAGATTAGCTGGGCCCGAGAAGATCCCTGGAACATAAACCCCTTAGTGCTAAAATTAGGAGCCTTGGGAACCTGAAATGATTGGTCAGCTTTCAGCCCTTCTGCAGAGAAGAAACCAAAAGCCAGGAGGCATGCTTGCCCAAGCGACCACAATTTGTCATTGACAGTCCTAGGCCAGATCCCAGGGTGGTAGGGTTCGAGTGCTCTTTGTAATGCTGGAATGTTCTCTTATTCCAGCGGGGACAGTACAGAACAGGTGTTCACGGGTCTGTCCTGCCTGTTTTCTAAATGCAGGGACTTGTTTGTCACAGATACGCTCCTTCCTGATTAGCAGTGTGTCTCACCCAGATAGCCATTAATCAATAGTGAGATCAAGCCCCTGTTTCTGGAGTCTGGACAACCTAGTGTGAACAGGGAGCAGGGAGCTCCGTGAGCAGTGTCAGCCGTGGGTAAGCAAACCGGATTGTGCAAGGACTGGGAGGCCGCACTGCAGAGAACACAAAGAAATATGGCACAGGGTGTAAACACCAGAGGCAAGGAAGTATTATTTTCCTGCCGTCAGAGGAAAACCATGGTCAACAGAAATGCCTTAGAGTCCTCCTGACAGGAGAAGAAAGGTAACCATGGAGACACCCCATGTGATAATGACCATGTAATGAAAAATGGTGTCACCTGACATTCACGTGCATGTATGTTGTGAGGTCCGCTAAGGAACTCAGCGGTACTGTCCATCTAGATCTGAGGGCTGCTGTTTTCCTTGCTCTTTGTCCAAGACTTACTGAGTCTTCCTAAAGTAGCACAGATTCCTAGGGATGGTAAGCCTGTTAGGTGAGGCTCTTCACTATCCTTAACTGAGTACTGCTGTGTCTCTCTGATGCTGTGTGTGTGTGTGTGTGTGTGTGTGTGTGTGTGTTCTGTCTGCTTGCCTGGAGGGGCCCTGGTTGCCATGTGCACGAGGGAACATCAGAAATGTGATCCACTGAGGATTAAAGCTGGAGAACGTCTGTTGGCAACTGGGGGCCAGGGACAAACTTTTTATAGTGCTTTGGGACTTGCTCTCTTATATTTGGGAGGAAGCCCAAGGAAGTGACACATCTAAAGGGGGTGGCATAAACACAGTGGGAGTGACTAAACACAAGTGTTGTGACACTTGTTTTGGGTGTTACTCCTCAAGGGGAAGTTGGGTACCTCCGTTTCCATCCCACACCGCCTTTTCCGGCTGCCGACCTGAAACAGGTTGCCCGTTCTGACTAATCTCTGAAAATGGAGGTAGACAAGAGACTGAACTGACCTACTTTGTAAATGCCTGAGATGATGTCAATCAGCAAGCTTAGAAGGCAGCTTTTCTGCTTTGGGTTAATGCCCGGGCTGGGCGCTGACTTCAGGACATTACTTAAAAGAATGGAGTCCTGGAGTTGGGTGTGGTGCACAGGCCTGTACTTCCAGTGCTCCAGGATGGATGGAGGCAGGAAGACCCAAAGTCCTCCTCAGTAAGCTTGAGGCTAGCCTGGGATACACGAGATTTTTGCCTCAAAAAGCTAACAGCAGCATGAGAAAAAAAAAAAAAAAAAAAAAGAGGGAGTTTGGGACTGCCTATCACAAGTAAATGGGGTCTGGGGTGTAGCTCGGAGGTAGTGCCCTCGCTTAGTATGCCCCATCTGTCAAGAAAGACGGATGGGGACAAACAGCCAGAGAAAGGGCTGCAGAACAGAGCCTGGGTGCTGACCCAGCACTTTAAAAAGTAAACTTTTCAATTTAGAATAGCTTTGGATTCACAGAAAGGCTGGGTGTGGGGTGGACCTGGCACGGTAGCACGCTCTGGAGTAATCCCAGGTACTCCAGTCACAGACAAGGACGATTCTAAATTCAAGGCCAGCCTGAGCAACTTAAGGAGACTTTCTTAAAACGAAAAGGGCTGAGATATAGCTCAGTGGCAGAGCATTTGCCAGCATGTGCATGCCACCGCCTTACCTCCCTAGTGCTGATGAAAAAGAAAGAAAAACGTTGTGAAGATGTGCTTTTTCATATGCCAAAGGCCTGCTTCCCCTACTGCCAGCCTCATGCTATTATTGTGCCCTGGCCACCTCTGGACCAGTGCCCACACTGCCCTGGCCACCTCTGGACCAGTGCCCACACTGCCCTGGCCACCTCTGGACCGGTGCCCACACTGCCCTGGCCACCTCTGGACCAGTGCCCACACTTTGTCAGATCCTTCAGTTATCAGTCACTGTCCTGATCCTGCCCCTATGCCACTGAGGGTGCCATATCACGTCTAGCCATTGTGTCTCCTCTGGCATCTCTTGGGGGCAACACATTTCCAGGTTCCTGACTGTCCTTGCTTCTGATGACCCTGGCCAGGTCTTGGCCAAGGGGTTTCACTTTTATTATTTATTTATCTATCTGGCATTGACGGTTGAGCGGGGCAAGGGCTCAACCACTGTTCTAGTTTCATTCTGTCGCTGTGATGGAACACCCTGATGAGGGGAGGAAAGGGCTGATTTCAATTTACAGTCCCAGCTCACAGTCCACCACGGAGGGAAGCCAAGGCAGGAACACAAAGGCAGGCCTGCTTTCTATTCCACACATTACCTGTAACCAAGGAATTCGGTTCACAGACAATGTACAGAAGAAACCGTAGAGGATGCTGCTTGCTGGCAAACTGTCCGGCCCACTTATACTCAGCTAGCTGCTGCTAAGGACGACTTCCTCCTCCTCCTCCTCCTCCTCCTCCTCTCCCCCCCTTCTCTGTTTCTACTCCCTCAACTCCCCTTCCTAGGCCCTAAATAAACTATTCCATTACTGTATCTGTCCTATGCTGGTACCAGGAAGACGGGATGCCTCAGCATGGGCCCGCAGGGCACCCCCTTCTACCTCTCCATACCTGGCTCTACTAAACATATCCCTGGCTCCTTCTTTCTTTTTTATAAAACAAGACAGGGTGTAGTGGTATGTTCATTTAATCCCAGCATTTGGAAGAGGCAGGCAGGTCTCTGAGTTGGAGACCAACTTTTTCTCCCTATTCAGCTTCAGGGCAGCCAAGGACAGTTAGGTCTTGTCCAAACAAACAAACAAACAAACAAGCAAACAAGCAAGCAAGCAAAAACATTACAAGCAAAAAATGAAGTAAGCCATTTGATATTTCCTAGGTACACCATGTTTAAATAAGCACCAACAGGGAGAGAAACTATTTTTGGTGTACTAAGAGTCACATGAGAACCTATGCTCCAACTCTAGTTCTTGGGACACAGAGGCAGAGGCAGAGGCAGAGGCAGAGGCAGAGGCAGAGACAGAGGCAGAGGCAGAGGCAGAGGCAGAGGCAGAGGCAGAGGCAGAGGCAGAGGCAGAGGCAGAGGCAGAGGCAGAGGCAGAGGCAGAGGCAGAGGCAG
>NC_034596.1:48928589-48933873 GCF_900095145.1 Mus pahari
CACATAGCAAGTTCCAGGACAGCCAGAGGTGCACTGCAGAGGCAGAGGCAGAGGCAGAGGCAGAGGCAGAGGCAGAGGCAGAGGCAGAGGCAGGAGGAGCTGGAGTTCAGCCTGGCCTACAGGGTGAGACACAAACAAACAGACAAACAAACAGACTCTCGGAAAACAAAGCCGGGCTGGAGAGATGGCTCAGCGGGTAAGGGCACTGACTGATCTTCAGAAGGTCCCGAGTTCAAATCCCAGCAACCACATGGTGGCTCACAGCCACCCGTAATGACACCTGACGCCCTCTTCTGGTGTGTCTGAAGACAGCTACAGTGTACTTATGTATAATAATAAACAGATCTTTAAAAAAAAAAAAAGAAAAAACGAAGCCAACCCAATATAAATGAAAAAAAAGTCTCCCCTACTTCTCTGAACAGCCTTAATTATTTATTAGTTCTGGGTGAGCCTATGACCGAGACTTTGTAACTAGTAAGTTAGACTCTGCCTTCAGCCCATGCTTTGTTACCTTAGACAAGTCTGAGAATAGTAAAAGGAAAATTCTAAAAATAAACTTTTAAAATAGTTTCACTATGTAGCCCTGACAAACCTTGAATTCACAGTGATCTGCCTGTCTCTTCCTTTCCAGTGCTGGAATAAGGTATAAGCCGTCCCGCAATGAACATTTGAAATGTAATTTTTTACATTTATTTATTGACTGCATATGTGTGTGTGTACATGTATTGTGGCCTGCTTGTGGAGGCCAGAAGTCAACGTTCAGGACCCCTTCTTTTCTCCTGCTTTATAGGTTCCAGGGATCAAATCCGGGTCATCAGGCTTGGTGGCAAGTGCCTTACGTTGCTGAGCCATCTCATTGGCCCCACTGAAACAATTCACACATTTCCAGTGAGCATTACATTATTATGTGGAGATCCTTTTGGGGTGCCGCTTGGCAGGAGTCCGACTTTGGCCAAGGACAAGGAAATGGGCTTCAGGCAGTAATCTGACATTGGCCACGACAGGGACATAAGCTCAGGCAGGAATCTGGCATTAGGCCATGATAAGGAAGTAAGTTTTGGCAAGAATCTAACTTTAGGCTATAATAGGGAAGTAGGGTAAGGCAGGAATTTTAATCTTAGGGTGGAACAGAAGAACTAGGCTTCAGGCAAGATTTTGGGCTTGGACAAGGAAGTGGGCTCAAGTATTTTGGTCATTCTGACCAGCCCTTTGAAACAACTGTCATGGGAGTCATCACAGGATTTTGCCTACTGTCTTGTTAGTTCCTTATTGTACTGCTCGTCCTTAATACTTGCATGTAATTAAAATGGTATAAAAAGCAGATTGGGAAAATTAAATTTGCCTTCAGTCTCAGAATTGACTGGGGTCATGCTACAATGTTGTCTGTCTTTTTTCATTTTAATCCTCACTCCCGCGCTGGAGAAGCTGTTGACTGACTGAGCGGGCTTGGTCATTATCATAAATCTACTTTATTGCTGTTAATACCTCAGTGAGTCTAGTTTATAAGTCAAGCTTTACTGCAGGTGTGTGTGTGTGCATATACTGACTTCTGCACTGTGCTGTTTCTGCCATCCTTGTAAAGGACTGCTGGGTCTCCTGCTGGGTGGGGCAGGAGCACTGAATCTCCAGGTCACCCTTCCTTTTAGGCTCCAAGGTCCTTCTAAGTACAGACCGACTCAGATAGGTAACTTTAGTTCAGGGTGACTTTTCAGTGCTGTGTGCCAAGTGTTTTCAGATGTACTAGCTCAAGGGACCCTCGCTATTAAAATATGAACATGGGAAACATTTTCTGTAGATGAGAACAGTGAAACCCAGGCAGTAACATGGCTTCCTAAGGTCACAGGGTTAGGCACAGCATCATGCTATGGTCAACAGACACAGGAAAGTGACACAGCAGCTCTTGTGTTTTAGGCTTGAAACAGCATTACTGAGTAAGGCAAGCTATCGGCTTGCTGGTGAGACTGACTTTGAAGCAGTAAAGACTTAGACTCTTATAAAACCCTCAACTGCTAAAAGTACAAGTTAGCTGTCTGTGGTGGCACAGGCCTTCAGTAGCAACACTCAGGGGGGCAGGTAGATTTGTGAGTTCGAGGCCAGCCTGGTCTATACAGTGAGTTCCAAGCCAGCCAAGCTTACATAGTGAGACCTGGTCTCAAAAACAAACAAACCTACAAATGAAAATGAAATGTGGCTTTTAGAGATAGTGTCTTCCGGCATAGCTCAGGCTGACCTTGAACCTCGTGATTCTCAGTGCCCTTGGTCTTTCTCCCAAGTCCCGACATTTACCGGAATGGTTGTGAGGAGAGAGAAAGAGTCTGCCCTGAGAACTGAGCAAGCAGAGCCACAGCATCACTGCTGCAGAGCAAGGCCTGCCTGTCTTCACGGATGCTGGCTCACAACCCGCCTTTTGATGAGCACAGCACCGCAAAGGCAGTTAGGTCCCTGAGCTCACAGCCTATTTTTAGGAAACCTTTGTGGTGAAACAAAGGTTAGATGTTGCTTCTACTACTTGATGGACACTGGGAGGGTGTGGAAATAACTTACCCAGTCAGCTCAGTAAGTGGGAAGCATCCCCCCCCCCCCAACTTCCAACCCCGCTAAGACTGATTGATTATAAAGCTTTGCCTGGCTAAATGGCCTGAGGGCAAAGGCCTTGCTGCCAAGCCTGAGGACCTGAGCTGTACAGAGAAGTACTGTGTGGAAGCATCACCTGTCAATAAAAAGGTGATGGCCGCCGGGTGGTGGTGGCGGCGCACGCCTTTAATCCCAGCACTCGGGAGGCAGAGGCAGGTGGATTTCTGAGTTCGAGTCCAGCCTGGTCTACAGGGTGAGTTCCAGGACAGCCAGGGCTACACAGAAAAACCCTGTCTCGGGGAAAAAAAAAAAAAAAAAAAAAAGCTGATGGCCTATTAGCTGAGGCAGGATTGAAGGGGGACACCCATCCTAGCACTCAGGAGGCAGAGGCAGGCGGATTTCTGAGTTCGAGGCCAGTCTGGTCTACAAAGTGAGTTCCAGGACAGCCAAGGCTACACAGAGAAACCCTGTCTTGAAAAACAAAACAAAACAAAACAAAAACCAGACAGATATTGGATTCTGGCAGAGTCAGGGGGACTTTAGCCTGAACTCAGAGGAGATGGGTGAATGAAACTGAGGAGAGGTAACTAGCCACATGGTAGACAGAGGTAGAATCAATGGATTACGTACGTTATGAGTAGTCAGGGAACGAGCCAAACCCGATGGCCCAGACGTTTGTTTATAAATAACCCGTGTCTACACTGAGTTTGATCCCTAGGCTTCACATGATAGAAGGAAAGAACTGATTCCTGCAAGCTGTCCTCTGACCTCTGACACACACACTAAATAAAAGTTTAAAAAAAAAATTAAAACAAAAGGCTTATGTACCATATATGCAGCACCCACAGAAGCACTAGATTCCGGGCACTGGACTTGACAGTTGCAAGCCACCATGTGGGTGCTGGCCACTGAACTTGCATCCTCTGGAAGAGCAGCCAGTGCTCTTAAGCACTGAGCCATCTCTCCATCTCCTTCCTGGTTCAACATCTTAACTTTATAGCCTTCTGGTGTCTCAAGTTAGTCAGCACATTGTTTAGCTTTGTATCAATTTAAGGGCAGAATTTCTTCCCTCATAATGCAAATATAGTATCACAATGAAAAGCCAAAGGGGACTGATTCTCTTCTAAACTGCTGCAAAAGCTCTCTGTTAAGGAGTCTGTTCCACCAAGTGCCATTCTCTGAGCTCGAATCCTGTGGATTCTCTCATTGCAGCTCACGGGGAGGCATGGCTTCCTTTCTGGCCTCGCCCACCTTACTTAGCTTCTTTCATACATTTCCTTTCTGTTGTTTTTTGAGCAGGGTTTCAGTGTCCCTCCCAGAAGCCTTTATGTCACTGGAGCTGAGGGTGTTCTTGAACTCCCGATCCTCCTCCTTCATCTCAGTGCTGTGATGACAGGAGTGCGCCGCCATATCTAGTTAACAGGGACCTGGAGATTGAACCCTGGGTGTCATGAATGCTAGGCATGCGCTCTACAAACTGGGTTACATCCCAGCCCCTTTCCTTTTTGTTGTTGTTTTTGGGTAGCCCTGGCTTGGCTGGCCCAGAACTCATAGTGACCCATGATCGCTGAAACTAGAAGCTCACACCAGCATTCCTGGCTCACCCTTTACAAGTGCCCCAATGCTCTCTTCACAATCTGATGGTGACATTTACTTTGCAACATTTGAAATTCTGCTTCCATGCTTTAGTAGATTATCTGTATACCCAATATTAACCCTTTCCCTGACAAATGTTTTCTTTGGGGGGGGGTTGGAGGGAAGGAAGGTTCAAGACAGGGTTTCTCTGTGTATCCTTGGTTGTTCTAGAATCACTCTGTAGACCAGGCTGACCTCAAACTCAAGAGATCTGCCTACCTCTCCCTCCCACGTGCTGGGATTAAAGATGTGTGTCACTGTTGACTGACTCTATGACAAACTTTTAAGCAACGGGTTACACAGAACAACTTAGCTAGCTCACCTAGTACCTTTGCCTCTAGTTCCTATGTGAGGGTTGTGGGGGTGTGGAGTAATTAAAATACTGTTAGTTTCCCACTGAGGTGACAAAATATAGGAGAGAAACAAGTTAAACTGGGGAAAGCACTCATCTGAACTGAGTTCCAGTTCAGTTCACCCGGCCACCCCTTTAGGACCATGGTAAGGAGCATGGGAATGAATCTGTTCACCCGGAGGCAGGCATGAGTTAGAGAAAAGAAGGCAATGGGGGCAGTGTGCACCCTCTGCACAGGCACACCTCCACTGCCCTACATGTTCCAGTGAGGCTCCCCTTCCAATAGCCCAGTGACTGATGGATGGGGCGAGCTTCCTCTTGACCCAGCTATTCAATAGTGCCTCCACCATGTGGGCTGTCTGTGGGCTGGTTCCTATCCCTATCCTAATATCCCATGCCTGTTTCACTGGGGATTGACAGTGGACATTCATCGCTATTCACCAGCTCATGGAAATAACATTTGATTTAACAGAACTTCCAGCTAGGCAGTGGTAGAGTACACCTTTAATCCCAGCACTCAGGAGACGAGACGCAGGTGGATTTCTGAGTTCGAGGCCAGCTTAGTCTACAGAGTGAGTTCCAGTACAGTCAGGTCTACACAGAGAAACTCTGTCTCCGGGGATTGGGGTGGGGGAGAGGAGGGGACAAACAAAACAAAGAGCCTTCCAATGTATTTTTTATTTTGACTATTCATCCCTTTTTTGTTTTTTTGTTTTTTTTTTT
>NC_034596.1:48935603-48945915 GCF_900095145.1 Mus pahari
AAAAAAAAAAAAAAAAAAAAAAAAAAAAAATCAAATGACTAGACTGTATCCAAAGAGCACCTGGGCTGCACTTTCCTTGGTAAAGAAACATGACCCCGAGTCTAACTCTGGCTCATACCAGAGCAAGTAAGCTGCTGTCAGGAACATGGTTGATGTCATAGAGGCAAGATTATTGGACATGATCTCTCCCGTTGAGGAAGCCGTCTACAAGGGAGGTAAGATGATAGTACACTGGACTGATGGGCACAGTAGGCATCACACTGTGGCAGTGACTACAGCAACACAGATGAGTAAGGCAGAAGTTAAATTGGGTAGGTTAAGGGTATATATAACGTGTGGTTAGCAAGACTTAGCCCAGGCCCGAGAGGAGACAGAGTTCACAGAAAGAACCAGGGAGAAGGGCTTTTTAGATGAGAACAGGAAACATACATTCAAGCCCTCCAGGAAGACAACCCTAAACCACTGCAGGGAACGCTCCTGAGAACCAAAGCCGAGGTAAAGGGGGACTGTTGCGAATCTGAGAGAAAAACTGGTCCTCGTTCCTGGATGAACACTTCAAAATACAAAAACATAAAGAAAATTAGCTTTATTTATGTAATATAGAAAAGTTGATTGTAGTGTTAGAGTTTGCCAAATGTTTTCCACTCTGAATGCTTTACAAGAGTATTTACATACAAACATAATAAAACAGAGTCCACCACGTGGCTCCTGGTCTAATCGGTTTTTCTCAATTCTGACCACACCTCTGTCCCTGAAGTCTGTGAATTTTAACAGGAGCTGCACCATTCTGACACAGTGGTCAGTCCACACAGAACAATACTGAAGTGGAGGGGAAATAATCGTAAACAGCCAAAAAATATTTTCTACCAGTATGACTTTATCATTATATTTTTATATTAAAATACATTCTGTGTTAAAAAAGTATTTGTATTCACTGAAGTTCTAAATTTGTTGTACTAAATCTGACATTCATATAACCCCAAATCTATATAGACATGACTCTAATATTAAGCTTTCAATATGAATGATTTCCACAAATAAAAAACAAAACAAAAGGAACAGAGGTAACAGAAAACCCGTCTCAGGATGGTAGGAGGGTGATCATTCCATATTCTACATAAAAGCATCCCGTGGGATCTCAGCATAAACTCACTCAAAAGATATCATCATGAGACCACAGCCTCAAGCCACACAGTGGGGCTGAAGCTGTCTCTCCTATTATAAGGTGGGTAATTCTAGATTTGGTTCTTTGTTTGAGACAGGGTTTCTCTGTATAGCCCTGGCTGTCCTGGAACTCACTCTGTAGACCAGGCTGGCCTTGAACTCACAGAGATCCACTTGCCTGTCTCCTGAGTGATGGGATTAGAGGCATGAGCCTGGCTTAGGTCTAGTTATTAAAGTGTGTTCCAATCACTTATTTATTATTGGCACTATTATCGTTAGTTTGTTAATTGATTTTCTGAGAGAAGTCCTATCGTGTGGCCACAGCTGGTCTGGAACTCACTCTGTAGACCAGGCTGGTTGGAACTTTGATGATCATCCTGTCTCAGTCTCCTCAGGTGAGTGCCACCCTCCCCTGCTCTAATCGTTGATGTTGCTTGAGAAATGCAACACAGTTTGATACTACCACTGAATAAGGCAGGGGTCCACATAGAAAGTGGGATGTGGTATAAGCGCAGATACTTTATAATACAGTGGTGTCTCTCAAATTTGTTAGAGGGAATCCCTTCATTTTCAAAGTAGTGGACTGCTTAGTAAATTTGGATCTTTGGCACTTTCTTGAAATGCCTGGCAAGAATTCTGACAGTTCCATGGTCTTAGTAAATGGAAACAAAATAAAACCAGAATTACCAAGACTGTTAAGTTTCGGTCCCTCCTGAAATGAGAACAATCGACAGGATCTCCAAGTGCACTTGTGCCTCAAGTTTCACTTTTGTCCCCAAAGCAAGGAAATGCCATGTGTTACATTCAGGTGCTCAGTGTTCTAGGAGAGTAGCTCACAGGAAATTGGTCTTGAGCTGGATGCTTGCGTTCCTGGCCAGGTTCTTGGCATGCTTAGAAGGCGGATCCACTCGGACACTTTCCTGATTGCCTTTCACAGCAGCCTCCAGCCGGGCTTTCAGGGCTGGGGACGAAGCCATGACACTCTTAAACACAGAGGAGTACTGAGGCCCAATCTGCATGAGATTTTGCAAAGCAAAGTCGTGCAGACTTCTTGTTACTGGAGTTGCTGATCCCAGAGCATTCTCATCCAAAAGGAAGGAGATGAGGATGGGCAGAAGGCAGGCCACCAGCTGAGCACCTAGGGTGAGAGAGGGCAGGGTCATGGAGGAAGGAGCTTCAAACACTTAGCCCCCAGGTGCTTGAGAACCAGCCTTTGGCAGACATCACTGTGGCCTCTCATAAGGGCCTTCGGATGAAAGGGCAACAGACATCATGTGATTACAGACACTGGAGAGAGAGCAGGGCTCGGTGCTGATACTCACGGTGCTCGTCTTCCGCAATGGGGACCAAAGCTTCTAAGAGCTTTATTCCTTCTTGGCAGAGCTGCAGCTCAGTAGCATCTTCAGGTTTCCTTCTGTCTATTTCCTGCAGCTTCTCCACAATAGAAGATGCTAAGGAATAAATGTATGGGTAGGAGACGGCTGGCTTCGGATACTGAACAATGGAGTGGAGGAGCTGACAGGTCTTCATTTGCACCTAACCAGGCAAGATGAGAAGAAAGAGTAAATTTACAAAGTTCCCAGAACAAAGAGACACAAAGAACAAACGTTCTTGCAAACTCTTGGCAGTTAAAGTGGCAAAGGTTTATATTTATTCCAGTTCTCTTTAGTTTTGGAAGTCCTAGTACCAACAGGCATTACATAAAAACAGTGGTTGCAGCAGGGTGGAGTGACACAGGCACTCAGCACAGTGGGAGGGGGTTTGCCCTCTAGCCCACTCTTCTCAGGCGGCTCTGTACTGTGTAAAACTAGTAGTCACATTATAAATGAACCCCAACAACTCACGCCAAAAAAAAAAAAAAGTGTAATTCTACACATTTGATTCATGTCACGGTATACAGGTTTTAAGGACTCCATCTGGCCCACACTAAGATGTGCCATGACCTGTCACAGTTGTGTCACTACTACCCAACTTGGGCAGGTAGCCAATGACCTTGGACAAAAGGAAAAAGAAAAACAACCACATACATACATTACCTCCTTAAACTGGAATAGTATTTTGAGCATTAGTATTATCCCCCCCCTGAGAAAATTTGGTTCCAGTGTCTTTGGAAGTAAGAAATGTTTCTGAGTATGGGCTCCAAACTCATTTCATAACGAATGAAAAAAACCAAACATTTAATCTAGTCTAACCTAATTAATCTATTATTCCTTATTTTATTTTTCTTTAAAGAAAATGTACAAATTATCATACAAATCCCTTGTCATATCAATGATTTTGTTTTAATACATTATGTGTATGTGTGCTTCTGTGTGTGGATATGGGCACTTGAGTGCAGTGTCCACAGAGACCGGACAAGGGGATCAGACCTCCTGGAGCTAGAGGTCCAGGTGGCTGTAAGCTATCCAGTGTGAGTACTGAAAACTGAGCTTCGGTCCTCTGGTAGGAGTGCTGTTAACTGCTGAACCACCTCTCCAATTCTGTGTTTTTGTTTTTGTGACAGTTTTCACTACATAGTCTTGGTTGACCTGAAACATACTATGTGGATGGGCTAACCTTGCATTCATGGGCACTTCTCCTATCTTTGCATCCCCAGTGCTGGGATTAGATGTAGCCATAGCACTCCTGGAGAGTTACAGCAATTTTAAGATGCTCTCATTTAAAAATTTAGTATTGTTTTACCTTTTTGTTTTTGGAGACAGTCTCATGTAGCTTAGGATGGCCTTAACTCACCTGTGATCTCTATCTCTAGCCCCTAGGGCTGGATATGACCTACACTACCATGCTAGGTTCGTACAGTGCTGGACATCAAGCCCAGGGTCTTGTGTGTGCTAGGTGTGCACACTACCTACTGAACCACAGTCCAGCCCCTGGATACTGTTTGTCACAGAGATCGAGATCACAGAGAAGCACACTGTGTGTACTGCAATCATAAAGGCAACACGTGTGTCTCAACAGAGTCCTATTGCAAATAGCTTTCTGCTAAAAGACATTTACCACAGAGTCTTTGCTCCCCAGGGCAGCCTTAAATTTTTCAATACAGCGATTCTGAAGGCAGGGGACGGTTGTCACTTCCGGGCTGGTAGACAAAATAAATACTGTGACGGCAGTAAGCAGACTGACTTCATCAGGTTCTTGTGCTCCATCAACTGCAGAGAAATGACAGTCAGGAGGCTCATACTCACTGCCTCAAGTCTGTGTGAGGCTGTCTTTAGTTTGGTTAGCATGTCTTTTCCTTGCAGACACAGACTTTTAGGAGCCCGAGGGTGGCCAGACAGCGGTGTGCATGTCGGCAAGCTCAAATCCCACCTGCGTGTTAGTCCACTCCCAACACACACACACACACACACACACACACACACACACAAACACAAACGGACCAGGCAAGTACTATACCTCTGAGTTCCATTCCCATTTCCCAAGGATCAGTTACAATAAATATTCTAATTAAAAATTTTAATGAAGTAGCTATGAAAAACCAGTAATTTTGAAAGGGTGATGCTGGGCAGTGGTGGCACATACTTTTAATCCTAGCACTTGAGAGGCAGAGGCAGGTGGGTCTCTGTGAGTTCGAGGTCAGCCTGGTCTACAGAATTCTAGGACAGCCAATTAATTAATTGATTAATTAATTAAAAATAGCTTCTTGGGTTTTTGGCCAAGATCAAGTGTTATGATTGGTTTAAAACCCAAAATAAGGGGCTGGAGAGATGGCTCAGTGGTTAAGAGCACTGACTGCTCTTCCAGAGGTCCGGAGTTCAATTCCTAGCCACTGCATTGTGGCTCACAACCATTTGTAATGGGATCTGCTGCCCTCTTCTGGTATGTCTGAAGAGAGTGACAGTGTACTCATAATAAATTAATTAATTAAAAAAAAAAAAACAAACCATAAAAAAAATCCAAAACAAAACAAATGAAAAACCTCCAGGATTTCAAATAGTCTAGGCTGGCCTCCAACTTGATGTGTGGTGTAGACAACTTTTCTTTGCCTGCAGCTCCTGAGTGCTGGGCTCCCAGGCTGAGCTACCATGCCAAGAGTACGTAGTGCTGGGGACAGAAGCCAGGGTTTTGTGCTGTTAGACAAGTACTCTATTAGCTCCAGCCTAGCCCACTTAGACAAATGGCAAACTTATTTACAAACAAATGGCACGCATAAACAGTAGCACCAGCCATATCAACTCAATAGTACTTAACACCTGTGCCAGCCAGCCCTCTTAGGCAACAGAATACACCTTCACTATGATGTGGAGATCAAATAAAGAATTTAAGGTCAGCTAGTAACAAAAGGTCCATGCTTATAAAAACACCCAAAACCATAGAGAGCAGGATGTGGTGGCTCAAGCCTGTAATCCCAGCTACTTGGGATTACGGGCTAGGCAGGAGAATCTGGAATGCAAGAGATCTGCCACAGAATTCACCATCAGCCTGTGAAAATCACTCAAAATGCCTGCCACTGGGTGGGTGGGAGCTTTGGGGGTTGACACCCGAGAGGAGACGCAGTGAGAGGGCACTGAGGTCTCTCAGGTGAACTGGCACATGGTAACAAAGTGACCCACACAGCAGTGCCCTGTGTGGTGCTCAGACACTTCACCCCGGCAGCCACAATGTCCGAGTAAGGAACGGGAATCTGGTCATTTGCCCAAGTCACACCAAGTCAATAAGTGGACGGTGTGACTGCAGGCAGAGAGCACAGGCATCCAGGGGCTCTCCTGCTTTATCCCCCCACCCCCCACCACGAAGTCATTTTTTTTTTTTGTATTTTTTTTTTTGTCACGAAGTCATTTTTAATCATTACAGTCAGCTTAGTAAAAATACTTTTTAATGTCCTCAAGGTAACTTGTGTCCTGGGTCTCTTCCCATTTCTCCTCCAGCTCCTCTCCTGCCCTTTATTTTCTGAGGTGGATGGGAGGTCTGCTTAGCAGTAGGAATCTTGTGAGGCTCAGGCAGTAGAGAGCAGGCCCCCAGCCAACAGCTGTCTGACTCAGTCATCCTGGAATCCAGTCCTCTAGCTGTAGCCCTGGCCAGTGAGTGTCCTAGTAACTTCATGAGCGGCTAAGGCCTGGACCTCAGAAACTAATAGGTAACAAATGGTTTCCTGTTTTAAGCCACAATGCTTTTCTGTTTTAATCTACTAGGGTATTTTTCTTTTTCTTTTCTTTCTTTCTTTTTTTGAGATAAGGCCGGGCTTGGCTAGGTTGGCCCTGAACTCACTATGTAACTAAGGCTGGCCTTGAACTCCTGATATTCTTGCTTCTCCTGCCAAGTGTTGGGATGACAGGCAGCATCAGGCCCAACTGGGAGGCAAGCTGTTGCTCTGCAAACATTTTATCTTCACGATCGGCTCCTAGTGACAGTTGCTCTAACATCTACGTCCTGATACACAGCTGAGCCCAAACACCGCTGTGTGTCTGTGATAAAGGAGAACTTGTCATGATGGAGAATGTGCTCTTCCATCTTCATCTCTCCTCCCCTCTTACGCTGGCAGAGGCTAACACACTCAAATGTGCTGTAATGTATCTCATCCCGCTGATCTCGTCACTGTAATTCCACCTCAGCCATTCTCTACCGCCTTTTCTCTTAAATATGGATTGCACTAGAAGGTTGCCTTTGAAAATAAAGCCTTCTTGCCAGCAGCAGTGGCAGGACCTGTCTCAGGGAACCAACATCCCTGTACTTCCTCCTCCTAGCTACACTTCCGCCTTCAGCTCTCAGCTGTGCCATCCTTGCTTGACACTTTCCTAAGATGCTTTTCTTTTCCTTTTCTTATTTTTCTTTGCAGTTGTAGTCCTGGCTATCCTGGAACTCTGTAGACCAGGCTGGCCTGGAACTCAAGAGACCCACCTGCTTCTGCCTTTCTTGCCAATTACAAATGGACAAAGACGTTGGTGATAATGAATAATATATCCGAACACTTTACATACCTGCTAAATACACAATACAGTCTCTTCTGGGTGAGACTATCAAATTTGAGCAACAGAATAGCTTAGCCAAAAACCAAAAAAACCCAGAAACAAACCCAGTATGCTTCTCACATTAAGACCTAACACTCCTACTGACCTGGGCTCCAGCAGTCAAGCACAGTTGCTAATGCACTTTGGAGGAGGCTGGTCCAAGCTTCGTGGCTCTTTTCTGCCCGGGCCATGGGGGAAGTTAAGATTCCTTTCAGAGTCTGCAGAGAAGCTGTGACTGTGGAGGATAACTGGCCCCCAGGTAATGTCACAGCAGTTTCTCGTAGGACTCCAATGGTAAGGTACAATACTGTAGGGAGAATTGAGATGCTACCTGCAAGAGAAAATGACAACTCTGCATTGAGCACGTATGCTTTCTGAAGTCATCAAGGAGGGCTGGAGGGAAGGAGGGCTCATCAGTGAAGAGCGCTCGTTGCTCTTGCAGAGGACGTGAGTTTGATTCCCAGCACCTGCACGGTTGGCCCACAACAAACCTTAACCACAGCTTCAGATGATGCAATGCCCTCTCAAATTCCCGTGAGAACCAGGAATGTACACAGTACATATACGTATCTTCTGGAAACACACACATACACATAAAAGGAAATAAATGCAGCTAGAAAACAAGCTGAGTCATCAGGAATAGATCAGTGCCAGAGGCTTCCAGCGCTTGCGGTCATTTTCTGGGCTGTGGGGCACAGCTCTGGGCTCCTTCCTCAGCACCGACTCGTCTTTCCCCAAACGCCACCCAGAAAAGCTCTAGAGCATTTCTCATAAATTGTAACTATTGAGAGAATTTAATAACTCTAGGCTGGCCAGCCAGCATGCCCAAGCCTTCCCTGCCTCCCTAGCACAGGGACTACAAGTGTATGCCACCATGCCCGGCTTTGTACGGTTCTTGGGCTCCTCCGCAGGTCCTTATGCTTGCAAGGTAACCTAATCAATTTATCAGCCAAGTGACTTCCCCATCAATTAAGATTGTTACAGTTGGATCAAATTCTGGTAATTGTAACTGGAAATGTTACTTTGGTTGTATTGCTTAGTGTCAAGCTTTTGATAGCTACCTATTAATCTTTCTTTTTTTAAAATAAGACCTCAGCATGTATTACAAAAGTGGCTGTCCTGGAACTCACTCTGTAGACCAGGCTGGCCTTGAACTCAGAAATCCGCCTGCCTCTGCCTCCCAAGTGCTGGGATTAAAGTTCCTATCCTATTTGTTATAGTTTTTGTAATTGCTTTTGAGACAGGATCTCATTGTGTATCCAGGGTGGGCTTGAATTCCTGATTCTTCTGCCTCTGCTTCTGGAGTGCTGGCATGACAAGCAAGCGTCTCCAAGTCTAGTCCTAGCCTCACATTTTGAGGTACACAGTCCTGTAGCTCTAAGTGTTTTCACAATGTGATGAAGGTTCATTACTATTCAATTTATTTAAAATATGTTTACAAGACCTTTTGTTTTGGGAACTGAACCTAGGGATTTACTCTTGGAAGATAAGCAAGTTCTACTATTGCGTTATATATCCTTGGAACTTTCCCCCTTCTCTTTTAGTTTTAATTTTGAGATAGAGTTTCACTAAATTGCCCAGGTTGGACTTGAACTCAGGATGTAGCCCAAGAAAGTCTCAATCTTGCTGTATATTCCTGTCTTAAAAACCTGAGTAGCCAGGATTACAGGTATGTATTTCCACAGGTAGTCTAAAGTCTTCTCATGTTTTATTTTTGTTTGTGTGTATAGTATACGTGAGTATTGGAAGTGCAGGTTGATGCTGTGTTGTCTGAGATAGGATCTGTCACTGAACCCAGAGGTCACTAACTGGTTAGACTGGTGACCTCCAGGGAGCTACCTGTCTCCTTCCCGACCCTAAGCTGAGTTACAGACATATGTCACAATTCCTGGCTTCTGAGTGGGTACTGGGGACTCAAACTCAGATCTTTACATTTAGTGACAGGAACATTATTTAACATTCCAACTTATTGTTTATTAAATTGTTTCCAAGGAATTTTTGGAAAGCCCCTAATGATAATGTAGTAAAAGTTTTCATGGAGGCTGGAGAGCTGGCTCACTGGTTAAGAGCACTGGCTGCTCTTCCAGACCTGAGTTCAGTTCTCAGCAACCATGTTGGGAAGCTCACATTTGCCCGACTCTAGCTCAGGGGTCTGACAGATCTGGCTACAGACAAACTTAATAAAAGTTTTCATAGAGCCAGGTATGATGGGGATACATAGGCTGGGGTATACATATGATTCAAGAACCAGGGAGGCTGGGGCAGGGGGATCTCAAGTTGGAGGACATTTTAGGTTACACAGTAACACCTGTCAAAACAACTAACCAAACAAACAAACCAAAACAACAAGAAACAAAAAAAGAAATAAAATGTTCATGGCCACTAAAGGGTTGAAATGAGTTATAAGTTTAATGTTAATGTGTAAGCCACACCCTGGTAGCACAGGCTACTTGAATCTGAGGAGGCAGAACAATTCTGTAGCCTGCATTCCAGATGAAGTTCAAGATCAATGTGAGCAAGTTAGTAAGATCCTGTCTCAAAATATAAGTAAAGGGGGGAGGGTAAGCTGGGGATATCACTCAGTGGTCATGTAGCTGTCTCAGAAAAAAAAAAAGCCTTATAGCATCAGGAAAAAATAAAAAAGAATACGAGGAAACTAAAATAGCAATTTATTTTTCCTGCTATTACTTAGTAAGACTCATATTTTTTTTTAACCCAATTCTCTAATAAATTAATTTCTGTGTTGCTCTCAGTATATAAAACAGTGTGTGCAAACAAAGAATTGTGGTTTTAATTCAAATTGAAGCTTGAAGTCATTAGGCTAGAAACTAGTTAGTTCATAAAATGGTTAGGATATATTAAAACAAATTAAAACCTATACTGATTATGAAGTATCTATTAAGTCCCGTGTACTTATATGCTAGTTCTTTAAAATAAAAAACCTTTCCTATTTATTTATTTTGTGTAGGGTGCACATACACTATGATGTGCATATGGAGGCCAGACAGCTTGTAGAATTAGTTCTTTCCTTCTACCATGTTGGTTCTGGGACTGAACCATGTTGGTTGTGAAGCTTGGTGGAAAGCATCTTTGTTAATGTGACAGGACAGATTTAAAAATTTTGGTGTGGCATATGCAGGTTGGTCAGTCGCTCTGTGTGTGTGTGTGTGTGTGTGTGTGTGTGTGTGTGTGTGTGTGTG
>NC_034596.1:48945938-48957945 GCF_900095145.1 Mus pahari
GAGAGAGAGAGAGAGAGAGAGAGAGAGAGAGAGAGAGAGAGAGAGAGATGGCTCCACCTTATTTTCAGTGACATTCTCACTGGCTGCCTGCCTGCCTGCCTGCATCATGAACTCTGAGGCCCTGCCTGCTTTTGTCTATCCCTCAACTGCAGCACTGGGTTACAGGTACACACGGGCCGGCTCAGCTTCTGAGGTCATGCTTGTATGGCAGAAACTTCACCACAGAGCCATCTTCTCACATTCTGTGCTAGACTTTGTACACAAGACAAATTTTAACTAGAAATAAAATACACCTATATACATACTTATCTTTTATACATAATAGTTACATATAATATAGTTAAATGGTAGAGAAAGCTATAGATCTTCATAAGAAATAGTGTGTGTATGTATGTATATATGTGTATATATATATGTATACATATACATATATACACAAAACTCACTATGAGGTCTCCAGGGAAACACTTTCTGATAAGGTGAGACCAGAGTTAACTTTGAAGGAAGAAAACATTAAAAAGCTAGTGCAGTGCACTGTTTGCTGGAGAGGCTGGAACGATAACACAGTGGTGAACACCTGTGATCCTAGCATCCCTATGGCAAGATGGGAGGTGAGTCACCTGAAGCTTGCAGATCAGCGACCCACAGTGACAGGAGCAAGAGAGAGGCTGCCTCCAAATAAGGTAGAAAGAACCGACTCCGGAAACACTGTCCTCTGACACACACACACACACACACACACACACACGGCCCAGAATTGGGTGGCTCACACTCACAGAAAGCATGCCCACAGCAAACAACAGGATCAGCAGGGAGCCTCTGGCAGGCAGTGGAGTCAGCAGCACCTAGAGAAACCTAGGCGCTAGATGAAAGAACTGAATGGATTTGGTCCCAAACAGGACAAATTTGTCATATGGAGTCAGAACTGTCCACCAGATACTGTACACTGAAAATGTACAAGTACTACTACTTGAGTTAAAATACTGTCAGCTTGATGGTCAGGGCACACTCTCGCATGCTCCAAGCCCGGGCTCCATGCCTAGACCTGGAGTATGAAGCCAGTCACAGAAAGTGCATTCATCATCACATCTGCTGTCTGTGTTTTTCACGTTCACCTTTTTGGTGAAACAAATTATATTAGACTGTAAGACTAATCTTACAGGATTATAAAAAGTACTCAAATGGGAAAATGACCAGCAACTAGGTCAGTTCTCTTCCTCTAGGACAATGGCTGGCAACCTGGAGGCCGTGGACCACTGCAGACTGCATATCAGGTATTTATATTATGATTCACAGCAATAGCAAATCAGTTATGAAGTAGCAAGGGAACAGAGACTGAGAGGCTGAACATCAGGAAGGCTGAGAGGCACGGCTCTAGGGGCCTATGCACAGCACAGCATACCTTCAGGCGAGCACACTGCAGGAAGCTCAGCAAGGATGGCCAGGGCAGCCACCACCAGTCTACTTCCCTCCTCCGACAGGGTCTTTGGCTTTGAAGCCTTTACTCCTGGGCCACCTGTCAGCTTAGGGTTTAGTTCTGGGAGCTGTCTAACGAGGATGCAAACACAGAGTTCCAGGGTTGCAAAGACCAAAGACTTCCCAGGTATGAGTCCTCCTGTGTCCTTCCCTTCACCAAACTCTGGCAGGGTTTCCTTCTCAGAGGCTCCATCATCAACTGAAACACAGAGGGAATAGTGCTTAAGAAATACTTCCTGCTTGCTTGGCTCCAAGTAGGTGGCAATTCAATTTATTTCTGGTACAGACAATGCATTTAGTGGCTAAGTCCTAGGAATGAAAAGCTTAAGGAAAAAGCAGCTCTCAAGTTAAAGTTGTTTTTACTATGAATTCTCATTACAGTGGGTTAAAATTCTTGTAATCCTCTCAGTCTTAAAATAGTGCCTGATCGCCGGGCGTGGTGGCGCACGCCTTTAATCCCAGCACTCGGGAGGCAGAGGCAGGCAGATTTCTGAGTTTGAGGCCAGCCTGGTCTACAAAGTGAGTGCCAGGACAGCCAGGGCTATACAGAGAAACTCTGTCTCGAAAAACAAAAAACAAAAACAAAACAAAACAAAACAAAAATAGTGCCTGATCAAACTCATCTCCTTGCTGTTATAAGTGAGAATCTGACAGCAGCAGCTCCAACAGCAACTCTGTCATCTTACAGACTGGCAGCAGCCGGGCACAAGGATCAGACTCCAGGCCCTGATGCCATTAGAAGCTGCCCCCTCCCCCACTGCCCGCCTCTGCCCGTTTGCTTTTTAGGTATGTATTCCCATCTGCCCCCTCAACAGTACCCAGATTTCATGGCTACCCCGAGTGACACTTGTGAAGACAACAATGCTGCGCGGTGCTGCTGCGTGCCACACTTGGGGAACAGTGCTTGCCCACTGCACACAGAGTGTTTGACTCCCAGAACTGGCATGAAAAGAGATGCCATGCCACTGAGTTAATATTTACCTTCTGTGCCGGGTGTGGTGGCACATGCCTTTAATCCCAGCACTTGGGAGGCAGAGGCAGGCGGATTTCTGAGTTCAAGGCCAGCCTGGTCTACAGAGTGAGTTCCAGGACAGCCAGGGCTACACAGAGAAACCCTGTCTCGAAAAACAAAACAAAACAACAACAAAAAAATATTTACCTTCTGCACTGCGTCTTTTTTCCTTCACATGTTCTTGAGCGGCACAGATAATCTGCCTGACCACTTCAAGTGAAGCCAGTTGAATGGCTGGTGACTCTCTGGTCAAAATTACTCGGTGTAGTACATTTAGCAATTCAATACCCAAGTCCTGTCAGAAAAAATGGAGTGGACACTATTGGAAGTTACATTTGTTTGTGTGTGTGTGTGTGTGTGTAAAATTAACAAGGTTAAACGCCATAATAAAAACTCAATTTATTAAATTCTCTCTTCTTAAAAACAAGTGTATTGCCAGAACAATAAAGGAATATATCAATACTTCTCTGCTTTGAGGCAGTCTTATGCAGGTCTGCCTGGCCTAAACTTGCCAAGGATGACCTCAAACTCCTGATCCTCCAACTATGGAATTTCAGATGTATCACCATGCCTGGCTTATAACATTGTAACGAATTTCAGAACACTTCTCAGCTCATATGAGAAGTGGTACTATGACAAATGATCATTTTCATTCATGTCTGAGATGATACTGGAGACACAGCCAAAGGCTGATGTGTAGATTCTAAGATTAATATTAAAATTTTCTCGTAATAATAAAGACTGGAGGAGAAGTAGTTCTAAAGTAGCTCCTTACATACACTGCAGCGTCCCTACTCAACCTGAATGCATTTGTGGTCTCTGAAGTCAACAGAGGTCTACCCAAGACACAGTACATCACCTGATCACTGCCAATTCTCCATCTGGGCCAAGGAACATCGAGCAGGGCCTGCAGTGCATGCAGACAAGCAGTGATGCTTTCCAAGCTTGCGTCTGAGCGCAGGGAACACAGGAACTCCACGCTGATCCCTAGGAGAGGAAAAACGAGACGCTCCCTGAGAGTCTCAGTTCAGACTGTTAGATGAGCCTATTGTGATCACATAAATACACCGACTTAGCAAAAGACAGCACAAATACACAATACAGTTTCAGACTGTGTGTGTATGTGTGTGTGTGTGTGTGTGTGTGTGTGTGCGCGCGCGCGCAGATTCTTTTTTGTTGTTTTTGTTTTTCGTTTTTTTCAAGACAGAGTTTTTCTGTGTAGCCCTCAATGTCTTGAAACTTAGTCTATAGACCAGGCTGGCCTTGAACTCAGAGTTCCTCCTGCCTCTGCCTTCCCAGCGCTGAAATTAAAGGTGGGCACCACCACTGCCCAGCTTCTTTTTATAATTAAAAAATGTTTAAAGGCTAAAGAAATGACTCAGTGGTTAATGAGCACTTGCTGCTCTTTCCGAGGACACGGGTTTGATTCCCAGCATCTACAAGGTCACTCAGAACCAACTGTAACTCCAGTTCCAAGGGCTCTGACACCTGGCTCTGCGGGCATGAAGTGGTGGGCAGATATATATGCAAGCAAAACTCCATACACATAGAATAAGCTAATACATTTAAAATTAAAAGACTGTGTGTGCTGGATCCTTAGAGTAGGAGTTACAGGTGGTTGTGTTGTGAGCTGCCTGATATTGTGCTGGGAACTGAACTCAGGACCTCTGGAAGAACATCAAAAGTTCTTAGCCTTGGAGCTACCTCTCCAGCCTCCTGATTTTCTTTAAAAAAAAAAAAAAAAATAAAAATCACTGGGCATACATTCTTGAAACTGTTGGGAACAACCCATTGAAAAACACATTAGGGCTGGAGAGATGGCTCAGTGGTTAAGAGCGCCGACTGCTCTTCTGAAGGTCGTGAGTTCAAATCCAGGAACCACATGATGGCTCACAACCATCCATAATGAGATCTTCTGGGAAGATGCCCTCTTCTGGGAAGACAGCTATAGTGTACTTACATATAATAAATAAATAAATCTTAAAAAAAAAAAGATAAAAAAAACACAACAGCATATTCATGCACACATCAGCATATTCATGCACACATATACACATATATTTTTAAAAACACAAACACAGAGAAATTTAGAACATTTGCAGAGGCACATTCATCTTTCAAAACCTGAGGAGTGGCTGGAGAGATGGCTCGATGGTAAAAAGCATATATAACTCTTCAGAGAATGTGAGTTCAGTTCCCAGCACCCACCTGTCTGTTACTCCAGTCCCAGGGGACCCAAAGCCTTCTTCTGGCCTCAGTGGGCGGGCACCCGTATATGTGTATATACAGACAATGCAGGCACACACACATACTCCTAAGTTGCAACTCTAAGGGAAGCTGGATGTGGGAGCACCCTTTTGTAATCTCAGACTTAAGGGGCGAGGCAGGAGCTCCAGGCCAGCCTGCCCTACATACTGAGATCCTGTCTCAAAACAACCCCTTTCTCACACCAGCAAAATGAAAATTTGTAAAAAGGACTAAACTTCTCTTATAATTTCTGTAATTTACCAACTTGATACTGAAGTCAACTTGTAAAAGGATTCTAGACTTAAAATTTATAATTAAAAAAATATATGCCCCATACCCAGTTTTATAAAGGATGTCACTAACGAGAAGCAAAGAATGAGGTGGCAGTCACCAGGAGGGAGGCAGTGAGGCACAAGTCAAGCAACCCCCTAGCCCTGTAGCTTTTGCTGACCTAGGATCAGATGGAACCTGTCAGTGTAGACATCCTCGGGGGACTTTACGGCAGCTCCTGATGACGATGAGCCCTGGCACATGGAAGTTGGAGTTACAGGCCTTGAGAGATTGGCACCGCCTTCATCTGGGTCGGCAAAGCCGGTGCTGGCGAGCCACAGTGCCGCAGCGTGGAGGATGAGGGCCCAGGAGCCGTGGTAATGCAGCTTAGCACTCCTGCTTGTCTGTGCTGTGTAGAAAGCACCGCCTAAAAGGAGGAGACATTCACGGGAGACACCACCTTCCAGTGTGCCTTCTCCTCCGCTGGTAGACGCTGAGCACCTGTCACCATTGCTCCCCACACCTCAAGGCAGGTACTGTCTGCTTTTCATCAGCACAGATGAGCTCTGCTGTCTTGGGTTTGACGTTGTGGACCTACTCAAAGTCTGTTTTTCTGTAATTCATCTTACTTTGCCCCACATTTCTGGAGATTTGTTTATGCTGCTGTACTGTCAATGTTACTAATGTCTGAATTCTCCTGGGAGCACTGTTGTGTCACAGGGTTAATTTATATATAACTTTATATGAATGTGAAAGCTGAGTTAGGTGTGGTGGTGTCTTTACTCTCTGCATGGAGGGAGAAAATCCAGAGTTCAAGGCCAGTCAACCTCAGCTATATAAGAAGCTAAGGTCAGCTTGACCTGTAAAATACCATGTCTCAGAAACAACCGAAAAACGGAGTTATCCAGTGCTTGTGAGTCTTAAATTCTCTCTCTCTCTCTCTCTCTCTCTCTCTCTCTCTCTCTCTCTCTCCCTCTCCTCCTCCCTCTCCCTCTCTCTCTTTCTCCCCCTCCCCCTCCCTCTCCCTCATTCACACACACAGACCAAAAAGAAAAAAAAATGCAATTTAAAAAGTTAGAGAAAGCTGGGCAGTGGTGGCACACGCCTTTAATCCCAGCACTTGAGAGGCAGAGGCAGACGGATTTCTGAGTTCGAGGACAGCCTGGTCTACAAAGTGAGTTCCAGGACAGCCAGGTCTATACAGAGAAACCCTGTCTCAAAAAACCAAAAAAAAAAAAAAAGTTAGAGAAAGAATTGTTGAGAAGTCTTAACAACTAAAAAGCACTTGTCCCCAAACCCATGAAAGGCTGGATGTGGTAGCACATACATCTGTGATGTCGGGCTGAAGAGGTCCCTCCAGATATCCAGGCAGGGCAGCAAACCGCATGAGGAGACAAGCAGTGCAGACTGACTCCAATAATCTGGGTTAGACTCTGAGGGGTCTGATGCCAGGTGGCTCAGTGTTAGCATACTTAGTGCAATCCAGGAAAAGGTTTCCAGGCAACAAAGAGTCCAATCAGTAAGACCAATTCCATGTGCACAATAAAGCTTAACGAGTGACTACAAAGCCACTCCTTTACAAAGTACACGTGACCATGAGGGTAGACTCTATAGCTGAAAGGCCTCTGAACCCTGAACCACAGCATAGAGGTCAGCAGGCCACAAAGTGCATGTGACATCTCCTCTAAGGATGGCAAGAGTGCGGGAAGAGTCTGGGATAATCATTCAGGGGAAAATGGGTGAGGCCTGTCTCCAGAAATACTAACAAGGTCACCAGGTTGTTAACAAAATCCACTCCCAGTCTTCAGCGGGACACACACACACACACACACACACATACACATACACACCCTCGAACAGGACATGGGACAGGGATGATGACATGACAGGTATTTTATGCCCTCCATTAAGGAGAGGCCCCTGTGTGTTTAACATTCCTGGGACTCTTAGCGCTTCTCTGTGAGTACTCAGACCCCTGTGTGCCCAACCAGAGCTCCTCTGAGGAGACAGGAAGCTAGAACTCCCAGTAACTTGTAGGTCAGCCTGCCTGGAGAGACCCTGGATTTTTCATGTGTACTTTGTAAAGGAGTTTCCATCAAACAATGAAAAAAAGAAAAAAAAAAAAAAAGAAAGGGGGGAGCGATTAATGAATAGTAGGAAAAGGACAAACATAAATTAGAAATCCAAGAAGGGTCAGGGATTTACAGAAGAAGCAATTTAAATGGTTATAAACAGAAGTAAAGACTCTTAAATAAAAACTTAAAAATACTATTTTCTACCCTCTAGATTGGTAAAAATTAAAGAATAAATTCAGTTGGAAAGGTGAGAAGAAACAGACATGTTGGTAGGCACATAGGCTATTGAAGCTACACTGGAGACATATTTGGTAATATCCTATCTGTGAGGACAGATGACCGTGACCCAGGGAATTAAAAAATCTGGTTGTCTACAAAAATGCAACTCTTAGCTGCTTATCCCAGGAATAAAAGTTGTTTTGGGAGTAATACGTTTCAGCTGAACATCATGTACTACAGGAGAAATCTTGGCATAGAAGTTACTGTCACTCTAGGAATGAATTTATTTTACCTCCTTACCTTCAATAGGAAGCTGGGAAGCAAATTCTGCAGGCAAAGTTAAGAGAGCAAAATCCTGAAGTGCAGCAAGCCAGAGTTTGCTGAGCGTGGCCAGGTCAGTGCAGACTAAGTCAAGAAGACCAGCAGCAGAAGAGGACCCGCTTCTCGTACTGTCTTCAGAATTAATAGTAGTCTTCAAGGTTTGCTTGTGATTTTTATGTCTTTGTACAGCAATTATATAGACCTGTTAAAAGTTATAAACTAATATTTAAATAAATCTCATTTGAAATTCTTTAGTGTATTTAACATGGTGACAGAGCTGGTGGTCTCAGCATTTGAGAGATGGAAGAGGAGAATCACAAATTCATTGCCACCCTCAGCTACATGGGAGGACCTTGCCTCAACCCCCCCCCCCAAAAAAAAAAAAAGGTTAGGGTGTGCCTCAGTGTCACAGGCCTTACCTAACACACCCAAGGATCTGGGTTTACACTCAGGCAAACGCATATATAAACTTAGAACCCCAGCCCCCGCCAACAAGACTTACTGTATAAGTCCATTGTCCGTCCTTCAGTGTTTGTGCTGTGTACTAGTTTCCGTAATCCCCACTGTCCATGAAGGAGCACTAACCTCTGCCCAGGCCCTCAGCACAGCTAAGATCTCCATGGTGGAGGCGCTCTCATTGTACAGCTGGCTGAGCGCTTCTTTTCCAGCCTGAATCTTCATCAGTGACGAGACAAGCAGCTGATGAACTCTGCGGAGGTCACTGAGGTCACCAACAACTCCGCTTGCTATCCAAGCACTGCACACCTGATTCTCAGAAAATCAAAGCTTAGATTTAAAAATTCTGCATTTCTCGTTTTGAGCTTAGCAGAACCCGTTCACATTTTAAGAATCTAGCCACAGAAATAATTTTTTAAACAAGATTTATTTTTATTTATTTATTTTTTAAATCTTTATTAATTTATTATATGTAAGTACACTGTAGCTGTCTTCAGACACTCCAGAAGAGGGCGTCAGATCTTGTTAGGGATGGTTGTAAGCCACCATGTGGTTGCTGGGATTTGAACTCTGGACCTTCGGAAGAACAGTCGGGTGCTCTTACCCACTGAGCCATCTCACCAGCCCTTAAACAAGATTTATTTATTTTTACTTTATGGGCACTGATGTTTTGCATGCACGTATATCTGTATGGCTTTGGATCCCCTGGAACTGGAGTTATAGACAATTGTGAGCTGCCATCTGGGTGCTGGGAATTGAACCCATGGCCTCTAAAAGAGCAGCCAACACTCTTCTTCTTCTTTTAAAAAAACCTTATTTATTTACATGAGTACACTTAAGCTGTCTTCAGACACCTCAGATGAGGGCGTCAGATCCTATTGAAGATGGTTGTGAGACACCATGTGGTTGCTGGGGTTTGAACTCAGGATCTCTGGAAGAGCAGCCAGTGTTCTTAACTACTGAGCCATCTCTCCAGCCCCGCAGCCAATACTCTTAACAGCTCTCCAGTCCTGTTTTAGAAAACTAGTAAAATGTAGCAGGAGAAGAATCAAGAGCCAGGACTTCAAAACTGAACAGGGACTAAGGCTAAAGCAGGTTAAACGCTGCTCTTTAGTGCGAGACAGCAACATGCGTAAATTAAACTCTGTACCCTAATCATAAAGCTATATTTTAATCTTGAGTATCTCCTCTCATTATTTAAAATTGAGAGACTGGGTGGTTAACTAATGTGACCTAACATGGTGTGGGCTGGCACATGCCTTTAGTCGCAGCACTCCGAAGGCAGAGACAGGTGGCTTTTTGGGATGCCACCCTTGTCTACCTAGAGTTCCAGGTCAGACAGCTACACAGTGAGACCCTATTTCAAAAGAAAACACTCCAAGGGACAAGGAAGACTGTATTTTTATATTTTGTAGTTCTGGAGACTGACCCCACAATCTCACACATGCCAGGCAAGTGTTCCTCTACTCTGTTACATAACCAGACTCTAAGGAAGATTATGATCCTTTTAATAACAGCTTCGTTGTATTTAAAAAGCAAAGCAAGCCTGGCGGTGGTGGCTCATGCCTTTAATCCTAGCATGAGGGAGGCAGAAGTTAGGCACATCTCTGTGAGTTCAAAGCCAGCCTGGTCCAGGATAGCCAAGGCTACACAGAGAAACCCTGCCTTGAGAAAACAAAACATAAAAAGGCAAACACAAACCACAAAGCAAAGCAAGAACAGTAAACAGCGGTGGTGTCTGCAACGCAGTCAGCCCCAGTGATTGATTATGTCTCCATGCCAACAGCAGTGGTGTCTGCAACGCAGTCAACCCCAGTGATTGATTATGTCTCCATGCCAACAGCAATGGTGTCTGCAACGCAGTCAACCCCAGTGATTATGTCTCCATGCCAACAGCAGTGGTGTCTGCAACGCAGTCAACCCCAGTGATTATGTCTCCACGCCAACAGCAGTGGTGTCTGCAACGCAGTCAACCCCAGTGATTATGTCTCCANGCCAACAGCAGTGGTGTCTGCAACGCAGTCAACCCCAGTGATTATGTCTCCATGCCAACAGCGGGAGGCAGAGGCGGGAGCAGGGGTCTCAGGACAGATTTGACTAGGTTACGGTTAGCCAGGGCTGCAACAGGCCCAGTCCCTAAAAAACGAAGGGAAGCCGGATGTGGCAGAGTATGCTCTTAGAGACATGCAAAACAAACTTAACTTTGCTTGAAATTTTAACCTGCGCTCTCCCGACACACAGTTTTTAGTTATGAGTTTGGTAACTCAATGCTGCGGATGTAGGAAAATGAGTATTTGCATACACTGTCAATGTGAGTTTTATCAGTCAAATTCCTCTACCTACCAACTGAGAGGAACTTATCCCACGGACAGGCTTGCATTCAGTGAAAGGGGCTATGCAAGGTGACGGCTTACTGTGGCAGGACTTTTACTGTATTTTATATTTTGGCTTTTCAGGACAGGGTTTAAGCCTTGGCTGTCTTAGCATTTAATCTGTAAGCCAGGCTGGCCTCAAACTCACAGAGATCCGCCTGCCTCTGCCTCCTGAATGCTGGGAACAAAGGCCTGTGTCACCACACTCAGCTGTGGCAATATCTGTAATAGGAACAATTGAACCCTGACAAGTCCATTAATATAAAACTGCTCCCAAATGTCAAAAGGAAAGGAAAAGAGGTTGAGATGACTCTGAGACTATTAGGAAGACCCTCGAGACTGGAGCTTAGTATGTAGCCCAGTCTGGCCTTGGACTCACAGCAAGCTTCAAGGCTCAGTCTCCCAAGTGCTTGGCTTCTAAAGCTCCGATTTTGTACCCACGTACCTGACATGCTTTGGCAGTGATGTCAGGTGGTGTCTCTGAAGTGAAGGCTGGTCTAAGAGCGGCTCCAACCTGTCAAGGAATTACACAATGCACTAACCATCAACAAGGGAACATCATTTTAATGTTACTTGGAAATCATTAAGAATAGGTTTCCTGGGTCCTGCTATGTCTCTCTGTCCTGTACCTTTTAAAGGTAACAGCAGCACATTGTTCCCTGGGGAGAGCATCTCTCCTCAACTCTCAGTCTGTGCACTTGCTGCAGAGCTAGCTAGTAACTGGCTCCAGGGAACCACACCAGGACACTAACATCTCCTGCACTAGTTTTGCTGCAGAGGGGCTGTTTCTCTGCAAGGACACCAGTGTGGAAAGAATCATCTTGTTACCACTTAGAGAGAGAGGTGGGGTTGCTCAGAGTAGAGCCAGTGTGGGGAGACAATGAGTCCCCCATTTTCTTGCCTGAACTGTTTCTTGCACCTGCAGCTCTACGAGGGCAGAAACGTGAGAGCTTGGCCCTCCTGGGCTGAGTTACGGTGTCTGTTCTAACACGTCAACCCCTCCCTTTGGCTATGTTCCATGCATATGCTGGCTTTGTTTGCTGGGAAGAAGTGATGGAGCTGAACAACCAACTACATAGCTGTAATAGAGGATCTCCCTGTTTCTAGCCATCAACAGACTGCCTGTCACTCAACAGACAGGTTACAAAACAGGCGACGGTTCCACTCTCATCCTTGTACTCTTAAACAGAGTTATAAAGATCAAGAGACCAGGACAAAGCCTGGCCCTTTCCTAAATCTAGAAAACACACTGAAGGAGGCTCCATGTAGCCCTCTGATCTAGAAGTAACAGAGATAACCATGCGTGCAGCCTGATTACTTACTTACTTCCTGAGAAGCTAATGTTTTACTTTGTAAAAGATTTGCCTACTAAAGACTTCCTGTAAGTTAAAAAGGCTTTAAATTAAAAAAAAAAAAAACAAAACATGCTGGGTGTAGTGGTGCAAGCCTTTAATCCCAGCACTCGGGAGGCAGAGGCAGGCGAATTTCTGAGTTCGAGGCCAGCCTGGTCTACAGAGTTCCAAGACAGCCAGGGCTATACAGAGAAACCCTGTCTCGAA
>NC_034596.1:48958045-49000912 GCF_900095145.1 Mus pahari
AAAAAAGAAAAAAAAAAATCAACCCTTAAGAATATAAGCCCCTGTTTTTAGTATACTATTTTAGTTTTACTTGGAGCTTTATAAAATGCTAGCTATTGGATCTGTTCTACACGTATTTTCTGTGCACTGATGGTAAGGGCTTATGTTTGAAGAGAGTCTTTATGCACTAAAATGTTACATGACACAGTTTCATAGATTTTATCAGTGTTGTTTATTAACACCAGGAAAGTTCTAACAGGAAATGCTTACATTGGCTTGATACTGTTCCAGAATCACATGACCTGGAAACTCTGGCTCTGCAATCTCTGCAAACCGTCGGATAACTACTAAGAGTGTGTCAAGGCCAGAGAGACGGAGCTGGTCACTGTGGTCTGTGGCAGCCATGAAAGCCATGCGGATCAAGTCAGCAAGATGGAGCACCAAAAAGTCACCTGGAAGTTGAAAAACATGTTTTAGCATGAAAGAGAACAGGCTGAAACTAAAATTTGCACGATGTGATAATGTTCTCTCCTTATTTTATGGCTTAGGTTCTCCAGACTGTTTCGTTTCATTCTGTATTAGATAGATTTTCAGGCTAAATTTAACGTACACTCAAATATACACAAATCAATTCCAAAATCAAAAAATTACATACAGCTATTCAAAAGTCCAAAGCAGAATTAACATTAAGAAAGAGTGTTTCCTCACTAAGAGCAGTTTCCTCACTAAACACTTTGTCCAGACTGTCTGATAAAACACATTAATTGTACTTAGCAGGGCCTGGCATGTGATGAACTTGGCAGTAATTTATTCTCTTATGTCAAGTTAATGCCAAACATAGAAATATAAAAAAAGCCTCTAGCTACAGGAAAAAAAATGGCAATTCCTTTTGTTCCTGAAACATACTCTTGCCATAAATATTCTGAGAAGAAACAAACAAACAAACAAAAAATCATTCAAAAGTAGCCCAGTAGTGTTTCCAGAAATCAGCATTATCTAGAAAACATGAGACAAATTCAGAGGTAGAGTCCACAGGAAAAACCATCACATCTTTTTTTTTTTTTTTTGGTTTTTCGAGATAGGGTTTTTCTGTGCAGTCCTGGCTGTCCTAGAACTCACTCTGTAGACCAGGCTGTCCTGGAATTCAGAAATCCACCTGCCTCTGCCTCCCAAGTGCTGGGATTACAGGCGTGTGCCACCACTGCCCGGCTAAAAACCATCACATCTTAGTAAAGGGCAACTATGGTCTTGGTTTGGTGTATGGGAGTCAGGGAGCACTAGTGAATGCACACTGATTTTGTGTTGTTAGCATCTAAAACAATACTCATCTTAAGCACAGTTCAAAAGGAAATGCTTGCTTGAAAAACTATTAAACACAACATACATTCAGACTGGCAATACCAATGTTTTGATTTAAAAAATTATGTTTACTAATGTATGTGTGTACCACAGGTGCATGCAACCACCCTTCTCCCATAGATTCCAGGGATTAAGCTCATACTTTTTATTTATGCTAACATAACACAAATAATGGCATACTGAGTGTAGTGCAGGAGCCTGTCCATCTAGAGTAAGGCCTGTGACTGCTGTGCCTCCTGCTGAAGTGAAAACCAGAGGGACAACTCTCTACTTTTAATCATCTGCTCTTGCCACTTACTTCTTGAATCACGTTTCTTCATTTCTTGTGCTAAAGCAATGTCAAAATGAGCGCTGTTTGCATTTTCACACTGGTTAATTATTCTGCAGACACAGTCAGCAGCGAAGACTCTGGTGGCCCATCGAGGATTACTGAAAGGGTGTGGCTTGTCATCACCTCTGGTCAAAACCGAGGCATCGTCACCTCTGTCGCCTTCTTCCTCCTGCATTGTATCCACGCAAGTTACAGCTGTAAAGTCTTTATCGAGGGAAAATATAAGAAACCATAATTAGCAGGAAGATACCATTATTAAAGAATATAACACACAAATCCAAATGCAGTCTAGAATTACTATTAATCAATCATACACCTTTATGATAACCTAAAATAGTTAGGACTCATAAGCACGGGTAACAATGTCAGTGCCATGCTGACTTCCACATACGTGTACCTCATCATCATGCATCACACACAACAGGAATGATGACAATATTACAACATATTGTGATAATTATCAATCCCTTGCATGAAGATGACTACATCTAATTAAATTCACAATCACAATAATGAGGCTATGAATGGATTTAAGAAGGTTCTGTCTCAAACCTATTGAAATAGCAGTACACATACCCATGTAAACACACAGATACAGACACTTTAAAAAAATATTTTTGTTAGGACATTCACTGCTATTATTATAGTCTCAAAGTTATGATTCTAGCCACCAATTAAGGAACTGACTCATTATTAATTTTTTCGTTTGAGACAGGGTTAGTTGTGAACGCTTAGAGACCTAACAGCCTCTGCCTGCAGCGTGCAGGGGTTAAAGGCATAAATCATCATGCCTGAATCTGTTAACGTGTTAGCTGCTAACCTTACAAACTAAATGAAACTCATGCCATAAAGCAAGTCAACAGGTTTTTGTTTTGTTTTGTTTTGAGACAGGGTTTCTCTGTGTAGCCCTGGCTGTCCTGGAACTTGCTTTGTAGACTAGGCTGGCCTCAAGCTAAGAGATCTGCCTGCCTCTGCCTCCTGAGTATTAAAGGTGCATACAACTATGTCTGGAGTATGACACTATCCTTCCCCCCCCCCTTAAAAAAAGTCTACAGAAAGACATTTTTCCAATAAGAAAGGATGAAATCAAACTACAGAGTATTAATGAAAAACAACGAACAACAACAGCAGAATAAATCAGACCTGTAGTATCAGAAGTTAAAGTAGAAGGCAAGGTCTAAAGCAACCACGAGGAAAGGACTCATGGTGTCCCCTGTGACTCGTGTCAGAAAGGGAAAGAACATTGCAGTGAACATGGGCGAACCAAGTGCAGTCTGCTGAAGCCATAGACCTAGAAGCTGGCCTTTCAGTCCTACTGTGCTAGCAATGTGCTCTCTATTATTTGCACCTGTGAATCACATGTATTTAACTTCCACTGTTACATGTATGTGGGGAGAGGTACCCTTTTCCACTATTGGCTAAAGTGCAAACTGGTACAAATTAGCATGCAGGTTTCTTAAGAAGCTAGAAGACCAGCAGATGGCCCAGCTATGCTACTTCTAGTCACAGACATCCAAAGAACTCCTGCTGCTCTGTCAGTCCAGCTGCTCATTAGCTGATGAATGAATGGGTGAGAAAACGTGGTACATACACACAGTGCGGTACATACACACTCAGCTGAGAGAAACCCGGCATGATGAAATCAGCAGCAGGACAGAGGGGACTGGAAACGTACTGACTTGAGAAGCCCAGAAAGACAAACGGCTCATGCTGTCTCTCCTATGGGTCCTAGCTTCATATTTCTAGGTCTGAAAGTTTAATTTGGAGTGTCTGTAGAAGCTAGAAACCCAGAAAGGGCCCATGAGAGGGTGCGGGGAAGGTGGGACATATGTCATGCACAAGTAGAGGTGGAAAATACTGGGATAAAGAGAGTTGAAGGAGGTATAGTAAATACTGTCAGGATGAATGATCTTTTTTGATATGTTGAATTGTGTGTGTGTGTGTGTGTGTGTGTGTGTAAAGGAGTCAGAATGAAGGTACTTTGCTTATGTATTGAATGATACTGCTTCCAGAATCCATGGGCTACTGAATGAAAATCCAGTGCCAGGTATGGATCCAGGACCCCTCTCTATGAGTTCTGGTCAAGGAGGTGTCAGAGGCAAACAAAATGAAAATACAACTGAGTCATGAACCTCAGGGAGCGTGACTCTAAAGTCAAAAAGGAGGACTGAGGTGCACACCACAATCCCGGCCCTTAGGACACAGAGGCAGAAGGAACAGAAAAAAAAAGAGACAGAAGAAAAAAAATCAGTCCAATTATGAACACATTGAAAAAATTTTGAGATAGTTACATGTTGCCCAGGTTGGCAGTGAATCTTGTATGTAGTTGAGGCTGGTCTTGATCTCTTTTTAATCCTCCTACTCTACAGGATTATAGGTGGCCTTTCTGCTTTTTCTGAGGATTGAATTTAGGGCTTCTCATCTGTTAGGCAAGTGCTCTATCAGATCCCCAGCCAGAAAAAGTATGTTTTCTTTTTCTTTTAAAGTAGACATCCTTATAAATCTTAAGTTGTAGAGAGCAGATGGTATCAGGACCAGTCACTAAGAAGTCAAAGCAGACAAAGAGGAACAAAACCTAGAGGGATTTCAAAGTACTTTTTCCTTTAAAACACTTCACCCACCAGAGACCTCTGCACCCTAAATTGGAAGGTACTGAAACACTGTGAAAATATGCAGATGTTAAATCTGAACAGAGACGGTAAGCCTTGAATATGTGTCTTCAAGAGAAAATAACATGCTTTCCAATACTATTCAATTCTTTAATTTTTAAACTTTTTTTTTTTTTTGAGTCAGCGCCTCTCATATATCCAAGGCTGGCCTTGTACATGCTATGTAGCTAAAGGATGATATTGAATTTCTGATCTTGTTGCCTCATTCTTCCAAGTGCTAAATCCATCCAGTGGAAAAAAGACACTATTTTCAACAAATGGTGCTGGTTCAACTGGAGGTCAGCATGTAGAAGAATGCAAATCGACCCGTTCTTATCTCCTTGTACAAAGCTCAAGTCAAAGTGGATCAAGGACCTCCACATAAAACCAGATACACTGAAACTAATAGAAGAGAAAGTGGGGAAGAACCTCAAACACATGGGCATAGGGGAAATTTTCCTGAATAGAACACCAATAGCTTATGCTCTGAGATTAAGAACTGACAAATGGGGCTGGTGCGATGGCTCAGTGGGTAAGAGCACCCGACTGTTCTTCCGAAGGTCTGGAGTTCAAATCCCAGCAACCACATGGTGGCTCATAACCATCCGTAACAAGATCTGACTCCCTCTTCTGGAGTGTCTGAAGACAGCTACAGTGTACTTACATAAAATAAATAAATAAATCTAAAAAAAAAAAAAAAATTGCAAAGCTTCTGTAAGGCAAAGGACACTGTCAATAGGACAAAACAGCAACCAACAGATTGGGAAAAGATCTTTACAAATCTGATAGAGGGCTAATATCCAATGTATACAAAGAACTCAAGAAGCTAGACTCCAGAGAATCAAATAACCCTATTTAAAAAAGGGGTACAGAGTTAAACAAAGAATTCTCAACTGAGGAATACCAAATGGCTGAGAAGCACCTAAAGAAATGTTCAACATCTTTAGTTACCAGGGAAATGCAAATCAAAACAACCCTGAGATTCTACCTCACACAAGTCAGAATGGCTAAGATAAAAATTTCAGGTGACAGCAGATGCTGGAGAGGATGTGGAGAAAAAGGAACACGCCTATATAGCTGCTACAACTTTGGAAATCAGTCTGGCAGTTCCTACCTGATATAGTACTACCTGAGGACCCAGTTATACCACTCCTGGGCATATACCTAAAAGATGCTCCAACATATAACAAGGATACATGCTCCACTATGTTCAAAGCAGCCTTATTTATAATAGCCAGAAGCTGGAAACAACCCAGATGTCCCTCAACAGAGGAATGGATACAGAAAATGTGGTACACTTATATAAGAGAATACTACTCAGCTATTAAAAATAATGAACTCATGAAATTCTTAAGCAAATGGATGGAACTCAAAAATATCATCCTGAATGGAAAACACTCACTGATAAGTGGATATTAGCCCAAATGCTTGGAATACCCACGATACAATTCACAGATCCTACTTCTTTTGGATTCTGTCATATAATGAAGACCAGCTGAGACATCCAGCCTTGAGCTACCCATTCATAATCAGCCACTGTTGGATTAGCTAGACCACAAACTGTAAGTCATTCTAGTAAATCCTCTTTTTGGATATACATATATAGAGATTCATTATCTAAGTTCCGTTACTGTAGAAACCCTGATTAAGACAACATTTAACATCATTTGAAATTAACATTATCAACTGTGGAGAGACCAGATGCTTAAAAATGTCAACTATGGGGCAGGAGCAGGAGCAGGGGCAGGGGCAGGGGCAGGGGCAGGGGCAGGGGCAGGTGGATCTCTGAGTTTGAGGCCAGCCTGCTTTACAAGGCTAGTTCCAAGTATGGTGGTACACATCCTAATTCAGCACTTGGGAGATAAAAACCAGGCAGCAGTTTGCTGTGAGACCAGCCTACATAGTGAGACTTTGTCTCAAAACAAACAAACAAACAAACAAAACCAGAGACTGGCAAGAAGGCTTTGCAGTTATGAGAACATATTATTCTTGAAGAAGATCCAAGTTTGGTTGCTAGCACTCATACGGTAGCTCACTACCACCTGTAATCCCAATATAGGAGATCCAATGCCCTCTTCTCGACTTTGAGAGCACTGTTCTCATGTGCATAAATCTTACACAGTCATGCACACACACAAAATTAAGAATAAGTCTTTTGTCAAAAAGACAATCACTACACTTATGCTGTGCAGATTCATGAGACTTCTGGTAAGGTACAGGAGTAGACTCTTCACCTGAAGAAAACAACGGCCCCACAGTAATTAATAACAGGTAAGAGAGTGAGTGCCAGTGAGCTATTCCACACTAGGCTCCTCTCTTTTGATTTCGCTGCTGTAGCTGGCCATCCCCAGTACTTACCAGCGGATGCAGCAAGCACATCTTTACAAAGCTTCAGCCAAAGGGAGAGCTTCCCCACCGCCATGGATGTCAGCATATGGTGCAACGTCTCTCTGATATCCTGGCACAAGCTTTCGTCTGTCTCTCTATCCAGTAAGGCTAACAGCGCCCCTTCAAGGCCCACTTCTCTGAGGTTAGCATCTGAGGAGAAGAAAATGGAGGCTCTAAGTAACAGAAAACAGCTGCCGTATGGGAAGCACCCTTGTTCAGAGGTTTTCAAACACTACATATCAATGTGCTTTAAAGATTAGCTGAGATACTGTGCTTAATCTACTATGATATTAATTCATAGCTGATCTCTTGGATTATTTATGATCCTACATAGGATCCTTAAAAAAAGAAAAGGAACATTACTAACTCTCTTAAGAGTTAATGACACCAGGCTATCCAGATGTGTCAGTGGAGAGATCTTGCTGCTAAATTGGATCCCTGAAATCCACACGATAGACATGTGAGGACCAGAAGACTCCTTTGACCTCTGTGTGTGTGCAAACCCACGCACAAGAAAGAAATGCAATGAAAATTTCAAAAGTTGTTAATGTCACCTTAAGTTAGGTAAACATTATCCAAGTAGTGTTCAATACAGCAGTGTGAGTTTGTCTCTCTCTCTCTCTCTCTCACTTATTAGAATTCTTTTCCTTGGTCTAAAGTTAAATTTAAATAAGTAAACATGACAATCCTCCTTACTCTAGTGTAAAGGCTCTGATTCGTTGGTGTTGGATACTACTCGAGAGTGAATCCAGGACTATCCTTTAAACTTGTGATCTTCCTGCCTCAGTCTCCCAAATAGGTCAATTACAGGGCCTGTATCACTAAACCCAGCTAAAGGATCTAAATAGGGTTTAAAAATCACATCTAATTAATTAATTAATTAATTAGTGTGTGTGTGTGTGTGTGTGTGTGTACATGCATGCACACACACTTCCCAAAGCACATGTGTGAAGGTCAAGTGACAACTTATATGTCCTAGGAATTGAACTCAGGCCAGCCAGCCAGCAGCATGTTACTCTGCCTACTGAGTCGCCTTGCTGGTCCCTTAAATTTTTTCAACAAATTAAACAGAAAACCAATTAAACAGAAATAGTGGTTGGTGAATAGGATTTAACCTCTGGGCTAACACATGTCACTCACTATACAATATTCAGAGTACTTCAATATTTCAGTAATAAAGCAAAGGAGTGCTGGGAACTGAACCTGAGTCCTCTGAAATAACCAGTGCTAAACTGCTGACCATCCCTCAGCACCTAGTGCTGCACATCTTAAAAGGAGTGCAGCACTGAGCTTTTCACTGTAGTCAGTCTTTTTTTTCCTTGACTAAGAAGCATTTTTAAAAATGTTCATACTATTTAAAGAGCGCTGAAGGTGTTGGAGTGAGGACGGCTCAAAGGTTGAGTAAGTAAGGGGCTCGCTGCTCTTGCTGAGGACTCAGAGTCAGTTCCCATACCCACTAGAGGCCCACAAAAGCCATGAGTTCCTATTCCAAGGGATCTGATGATCTCTCAAATATGCATGTATGCAAAATAAAATATAGTAACTACAACTTTTTTTTAAAAAGAGAATTGAGAAAACAGTAAAATGTTATTACTGGAGTGTCAAAAATTTTTAAAAGTGATACTGCCTCTTGGTCTTTTAGATCAGATTAAGTGCAAAAATTAAGAAAAAAAAAAAAGGTATGCCATCACTGTCAGTAACACAGGAAGAATTCTCTCATGAATGAATGACTGTTAATCCCTTCTAGAAAATAATTTGACAATATCTATTAAAATCATAAGTGCACAATATTTTATTTATTCATTTAACAGGTTATGTTCTGCATGAGTTTAATGTACTATATAGATCTGCCTGCCTTTGCCTCCCTAGTGCTGGGATTAAAGGTGTTTGCCACCACTGCCTGGCATGACTCAACATTTCTAAGAACATGTTTACACCACTGAAATCTAAAGCAAATAGATACAAATAAATTTGGTTGTGAATTAAAAACTAAAATGTTCCTTTTGGGAACAGATATGACATTATAAAATTATTGTATCAACACAGTCATGTTGAGTAACCTAAGCCAGCAGTTTTTTCAAAATGTAATCTTTTTATTATTATTTTTTTAGAATTTCATAATGCTGTCCTAGTTAGGGTTACTATGGTTGTGATGAAGCAACTCGCAGAGGAAAGGTTTGTTTGGTTTACACTTCCACATCACAGTTCATCATTAAAGGAAGTCAGGACAGGAACTCAAACGGTAGAATCCTGGAGGCAGGAGCTGATACAGAGGCCCTGGGGGTGCTGCTCACTGGCTTGTTCACCATGGCTTGTTCAGTCTGATTTCTCATAGCACCCAGGACCACTAGCCCAGGGGAACCCCACCCACGACGGCCAATGCCCTTTCCCATCAACCACTAAGAAAATGTTCTACAGGTTTGTCTACAGCCTGAGCTTATGGAGACAACTTCTTAGTTGAGGTTCTCTCCTCTCAGATGACGTTAGCTTGTGTCAAGCTGACACAAAAATAGCCAACACACATGCAGACAATGACTTTGATCTTATTCATTTTCCCACTCTTCCCCTTCCTTCCTTCCAGATCCACCTTCACCCAGCAGAGAAGAAGTTTTAGTGTACTAATAAAATGACTTCAACAGCAAAAGATTTTTACAGTAAAACACATCATGGATCTGAAAGTTTTAATCTGGGAAGCTTTGCCAAAGCTGTGACATGCTAAAAGATGGTATTTTAGAAATTACATACACATACATATTATCTGTAGTTAAAAGTATATGAGGTTTGAGTTACTTTCATTAGTTTTCAAATGAAAGGATAAGGGTCAGAGATGTGCCTCAGTGACAGAGCGCTGGTATAGCATGCCAGGCTCTGGGTTCATTCCTTAACACCGTGAAAAGTAAAATAAGATAAAAATGGATACATACTTACATTTTACTGGGGCTGTAGAGATGGCTCTGTCCTGAAGAGCGATTGCTGCTGGTTCAGGGGGCCTGAGCTTGTCCCCAACACTTATAGCCCCGCCCCCAAGGACCCCGATGCTCTCTTGTGAACTCCTCAGACACCTACACTCACATGTGCATACACTTAAACAGATACACATCTGTAAGTATAATTAAAAAAAAAAACCTACAAATTTTACTAATGTTGAACTCTGCTCTACAATGGAGAAAAGACAGAAAAAAATCCTTTAACATGTAGCAGGATTTATGTCCATTTTATTAAAACGTTATTTTGATGGGAGGCAAGCATGTATGAAAAATTATTTTAGGATTAAATCTAATTTCTTTTAAAAATTCTTTAAATGTTTGTCGGTTTGGTGGTGTTTGGACACTGCCCATGTCTGGCAGCCAGAGGACAGCGTGTGGGAGGTGGGCTCTGCTTCCCTGCACTGCTTCTGAGGATCGGACCTGGGACATCAGACTTCATGGCACGCACCTGTCTTTGTCTAGACATATCGCTGTCATGAACAAACCTTGATGTAAGGCAGGATGCTTGAACTTCCTATCAGTAAAGGGGTTGAAAAGACAACTCATGGGAACACATCTTGCTAGGCTTTGAGTCCCAAACTTCTAGTTCAGATATGGGGTGAGAACTAATAGGTATTTCTGACAAGTTCTCACACGAGGTGCACATCACTGGCTGGCCTCACCTTGAGAATCTCTGCTATTACCAGGCAGAGTGGTAACTGCTAGGGTCACTTTTACAGAAGATGTCAAACACCCTAGGATTAACCGTGACACATCATTTAAAAATTCAGGTTTACATGGAAATCTGTAACACTGATGAGAAGAATCACCTGCGGCGGGGTCCCTGCCATCCCTGGCCAGCATGACAGCATGCTCTGAAACTTCAGCTGCTTCTCTCTGTACCAGCTGCCGCAAACAAGCCAGAACTGCTCTTCTCAGCAACAGGTAGGGGCTACAAAGATTCACCTGAAAGATGAGATTTGGGGAATGAATCTAAGATTCTTGATGGCACTAAGTAGGTCTACTACATATAAGATTCTTGATGTCATTCAGTCTAGATTCACTGGACTGTCTCCTGATTCTCGTTAGTGCATTAATAGGCTGGACACAAGTCCTCAAACACAGTGAAACTTCTTCAACTGCTTTAGAATGCACTTACAGTTGCAACTAGAAACAGCTTAAGGAATAACACACATACTAAATTATGTGCTATTTGTATACATATTCAAGCAAAAGCTTCGACAAAGCTAGAAGACAGAGAATTTGGGTAATAGCTCTGAGCTAAAACACTCACATCTGTTCTCACACAACTGTGCTTAAGATTCTCTATGAAATGAATACACCTGCAGCAATGCAGGCAAAACTATACATGCGTCTAGCTGGAGTTCTAGAGTCAGACAGTCTATGAGTCCTCCATCTGTCACTCACTAGCTGTGTGACCCTGGGCAAGTTATTTAACCTCTCTGGGTCTTAGCTTCCACTGAACTACTGTGAAGTTCGCTGGAAGTGGAGTTACAGACAGTTGTGAGCTGTCATGTGGATGCTGGGAATTGAACCCAGGTCCTCTGGAAGAGCAGCCAGTGACACCCAGCCATCTCTCCAGCTCCTCAAAAAAAAAAAAAAAATCTTTAGCAACACTAAAGAGCAACAACTTTTACATACATATGTAATACTTGTAAATCACAATGGATGTGGCAGCAGCTTTATCTACAGCAAATGATAAGCTTGGCAATGTTCTTCAAATGATCAATTACAAGCCAGAATTTTCTGGATACAAATTTCTTAATTTATTTCTGAGTGAGAATTTTGCTATGTAGTCCAAGCTGTCCTTAAACTCACAATCCTCCTGTCTCAGCCTTCTGAGTACACGATTACATGTACTACTATGCTCTGATCCTAGTTACAAATTCTTACTTAATGGTAAGTAACATAAAATTTATTTTTCCTTTCATTAGGCTAGTAAAGACCAATCTAGTATGGCCTATAAAAATTTATATGCTCTTTGGGGGAGTGGGAGGATTGAACCCAAAGCCTCATATGTATTCTCTACAGAGCTTCACCCCAGCACACGACGTACTGTCATAGTGATTTTCAAGTTAAACTTGAGAAACACAGCACGGCTATGATAGAGTTCTGATGATTTGGTGTATATGGAAAAAACAGGACTGAAACGGGTGGTGGCAGGTACTGTCCACTGTGTAAGAAACACATGCAAAAACAAGGCCAGGTTCTCAATTTATAAGACAAAGATATTAGGTAGGATGTCATTAGTGAAACACAGGGGTGGAATTAGCTTTGTAAGTATGTTTTATTACATGTCCACTTCAAACTCCAAAGTGGAGGAAGAAAGATCGCAGAATCCTCAGGGTAATGCCACCATAGTCAGGTTTAAGGACGTTTACTATTAGAAACTAGTATACACGATCACACAGAAGTTAAAATATAAAGGGTAAGTTTACTAGTGCCCAAGATTACTGTTGTAGTTAATGTCAACTAAAAACAGCATTTTACATGAAAGATTTAAAGAAAAATGAATGAATCTATTAGTTGTTTTGATTGGAATTTTACAAGCACGTAATACAAGGAAGATGCAGCATTCATTCAGGGCAGTTATGCAATCCTTTTAAAAACAGCATGCTTAGTACTCTTCATGTGTTTGGTAAAAGGTCAGGGACTGTCACGCAAAGCATCTCCAAGTCATTCTTTAGCATGTCAATGGGGAAAAGGAACATAGGCTGGGTTACAACAAACAAAGCAGGCGGAAAACACAGACAGCAAATCAAACTGTAATTATGATTTCTTTCTCAAATGAATACATTAAAGCAAAACAATGCAAAAGGCAGTGCAAAGACTGAGCACACCGGCTGAAAGGTGAGGAAGGATTGGTCGACACCGGCATGAAACAAACCCCACGGAACATGCTGTGCATACTGGGCTGTGCATTAATGGTTAGCTCAAACAGAGAAACAGAGGAAAACATCTGCAACCAAAAATAATACACAAAACAGCACTGCAAACCTCAACACAGTTAGAGTCAAGGGTCTGGGACCTACCAACACAGAATTATCCAACAAGATCTCCTGCACAGAAACAAACGACAGACCAGTCATGACAAAAATCAAAAGATAAATACTAGGACGACTATGACACAGTTGGCTAAGTGTTCTGACATAAGGCTGAGAGTTATCCTTCAGATTGGCTTAGCTTCAATCTTACAAGGTGGTTGGTTACATTCTACTTTCTAGCTTGATAAAGTAAGAGTTGAGCTAAGACCTTGAAAGTAGTTACAAATGTCATGATATAAGGACATGAACCAGGCAAAGCCTGAGTGTCCACTTGACTAAGGAGGCTTTCTGCTCTTACTATGCCTCAGATTCAAAGCAGGCCCAGTAGACATACTGGGAGGGGCGGGCTGGCCTGTAAATACATGAATGTGTATAGTTCACCCCAGCACAGTTAATTATAGATCTTTTTATTTTAAAGCTGCGTGTACTCGGAATCGATGGTGTCACTAAGTCCAAGTTCAGACAGGAGTGGAAAGCAGGAAGTTTGAGGGGACTCTAGTGTAGGACTGCCCAGTGATGACATACAATTTCTTCCTTTCTTTCTTTTCTCTTTTTAAAAAAATTTTTTTAAGAAAGTTTTATTTATTTATTTTATGTATACAAGTACACTGTAGCTGTCTTCAGACACACCAGAAGAGGGCATCATTATGGATGGTTGTGAGCCACCATGTGGTTGCTTGGATTTGAACTCAGGACCTACAGAAGAGCAGTCAGTGCTCTTAACTGCTGAGCCATCTCTCCAGCCCCAACATATAATTTCTTTACTTTTGAAAATACTGTAAAATATAGTAACCTCAATCAATAAATTTAGAAAAAAATGCTAACCAAATTATTAAAATACTCTAGTAATGTTAATAAAAACCACTTAAAATACAATTTCTATTTTAAATTTAACAGACTGTTTTACAAATGTAGTCATTTTTGGCAGGAAAAAAAAAAGGTAATAAACCCGATGAAATCTTATTCAACATGGATTATCAGGTCCACTAGCGTCTTACTCTTTGTTTCTTAGTAAATAACATTAAGTGAATCCATGAATCAGGTAAGGAGACCTTTACTTCCCATTTAAATAAGAGCAGTGCTCTGATGTTCTTAAAGAAGTCTTAAAGTCAGATCAACTTGTAATAGAATGGGATTTTTTTTTTTTTTAGTAATTGAGTTTTGTAAAAATTCTTCAAATGTAAAAACTAATATTCTTGGGAGAAATTGTCCTTGAGTGGTGAAGATAAAAATCTTTTCCCTGCCATTTCCCCAACATGTGGTTGACTCACATCAGTTAGCTATATCATCTGTTTAAAGTTTTAAATGACATTCAGCAGCAATAACTAATATTATGCATTACTCACGATGTGTCAATGCTACTTCAGTGAGTGGTTCATGTGTTACCACATCTGGTATCTGTGCATTGCTCATGTTTAACAGATAAGTAGCTGTGCCTGGGGGAGGTTATGGGACACTACACAGCTAGGAAGTGACAAAAGAATGGCTACGATCATGTCACAGAACTCACAAGGGCAATAACAAAATAATAAAGACGGCAACTGGGCAAGGAATCCAGGAGGGAGGAGATTACACCAAGCTACATTTGGTAAACTGCTCAATGCTGTGGTCCTCAGACTGTCTTTTAAAGACTTTCTTTAATGATGCAAACATCATTCTACAAAAGACGGGATGATGTGAGAGCTTTAGATGTTTCTTTTAAGCTCTGAAATACTACATAGTTTGCTTCAGGCTTTAAAATGAAAGGACTGCCTTTATGTGTGTCCAACAGGGTGACACTGTTATACATCACTCACATTTATGCTGGAGAACATAACCAAGTTAAAACGAAACAACAAAAAACAACCCTCCTCCAACAAGAAGGACTCGCAGATAACATTTAGGGAAGTCTCTGACTTTGTGCTGGATCATATTCGTCATGATCCTGGAGCTCAACTGTTAAGGCAAGTCTGGACAGACATCGATCATGCCCTAGAAAAATCATAAAAGCAAAGAATGTCTATGACCCACTTGATCAGAACTCCTGGGTGACTGGCTTTAGTTCTCTGTATTTGTTAGATACATTATAAAGACCCAGACATGATGTGTATGTAGCCAAGACATCTCTCCCTCTGTATACATGTGTGTGCGTGCGTTGGGCATGCCAGTCCAAGAGAACATGGAGTTCAGACTGCTTCCAGGATCCTACTATATTACTCTCAGCCTTAGCCCTTTGGGAAACCATCTGTCATTGAGCCTAGAGTTAGATATTTCAATGTCATTGCTGGGCTGTGAATGGAGCACCTACTCCCTAGTTACAGCTCTGCTTTCCATGGGTGCTGCAGGTCATACTCAGGCCCCCATGCTCACAGTGCAAACACTCTTACCCGCTAAGCCATCTCCCCAACTCTCACTTATCCACCTGTGTCAGAACTTCTGATACAATTACAACAGAAGAAAACCAGGACCACAAAAAACATCTGCAGGCCCTCCAGCACGTGTAACTTGTACAGTGAGTACAGTAGTATAAGCACTCAGCAAGGGCCTCCATTAATGAGTAAATACTCCAGGATTTATGCTCAACACTAATAGGAGAAAAACGACCCATGTTTGAGAGGCTTAGAGGTAGATACACGAAAGTGGTCCTCTCCTTTCTAAAACAGACTGAAAGAAAACAATCAAACATATAGCATAATTTACATAGTCTAAAACCAATTAAGTTGGAATACAAGTTTCAGAAAGTAGGAACTCCTTACACTCTGCTACTCACACAGAGGCAGCTGACCAGACTAGACAAGTTGACATGGCGTGGGGCAAACATGTGAAGCTGCTGAAGGCAAGAGATGGCCTGAGCTTGGACCAGGCAGCCTGGGTGATCCTGCATCACTGCACAGCCCAGCAGACAGGAAGTCCTTAAGGCGGACACAGAAGTATTGTTACCTGAAAGAAAAAGCCAACACCTTTTAATAATTAGTCTATAAAGCTTAACTCCTCTTTAAACATATATAAAGATTTAAAGTCATTAAAATTTCTTCATAGATTTGTCAAGTCAAATTTCTACCACAAAAGCAGATACATGGGCTGGGGCACCAGTCAGTGGCAAAGTGTATGTTTAGCATGAGGGAGGCTTTTGCACATGCATGTACGTACACACACACACACACACACACACACACACACACACACACACACACGAAGAATAATAAAGTGACATACTGGTAGACTATCTTGTATTTGGGTGTGTGAGGGTCATAGGACAGCCTGGCAGGAACTGGTCCTTTCAGTCCACCATATGGAGCCTAGGACTGAAACTCAGGTTCTTGGGCTTGGTAAGAAGTGCCTTGTCTTACTGAGCCATCTCATCAGCCCAGTAGCTTGTTCTTAATAGAAGAATCCAAGACAATTTACAGGTTTTACCAAAAACACATGAAATATAAAATTTGGTAAAAAAGTATAATTAGAAATTGCCAATCAGCTGGGCGTGGTGGTGCACGCCTTTAATCCCAGCACTCGGAGGCAGAGGCAGGCAGATTTCTGAGTTCAAGGCCAGACTGGTCTACAATGTGAGCTCCAGGACAGCCAGGTCTATTCAGAGAAACCCTGTCTCGATAAACCAAAAAAAATAAATAAATAAATAAATAAATAAATTGCCAATCAACTTAAGTCTGCTATATTATTTGAGAGAGTCATTTTTATGTATTATAATCATATACCATGTAATCTGAAGCGGTCTGAATATTTAAAACTTTGGATTTATTTATTTCTGGCAGAGCAGTTCTTTATGCTACATACCTATATCGTACTTATCTATATAGTACTTTATGTTTGTCACTGTAATTATGTAGGCAAGTATTTTTTTTTTAGGATATATCCTATCTCTCTAAATATGGCACTTCTGTCTTTCAAGGTAGAAGATACCAGGCTGACTGAATAGAAACCTTCATCTAACAAAACATATTGAACACTTCCTATATGCTAAACACAGAGACTAAGCCTTAAGTTATTTCTATATGTGTATTCTTCTTGTAACACATCACAAAGCGGCCTCTGCATACCTTGTAGCTCTGGGCCTAACGTGGTAATGAGGGCGTTCAAGCAGCGACCAAGACTCTGGTGAACTTGTGCATGAGTTGGAGGCACATTTAGCAACAACATGACGATGAGTGACAGGGTAGACTCCACATGCACGTGATAGAGTGCACCCGCAGAATCAATGGTCAGTGACAGAGAGTGGAGTGCCCAGGTCTGCAAAGTTGGAAATAAAATGTCTTAGCCACATCACAAAACACAAGTCACTAGACTGGTCTTTGTTTTCAGCAACTTAAAAAGCAATGGAAATTAGGGAATGGATATGCTGCTACCAATCTGAAAAGAGAGTTAGTGAGCTCTGCAAGGTTAAACAAGTCTTTAAGAAGACAACCATCTGTGTGAGTGTTTTGTGTGTGTACACATATGTGTGCCACATGCACACCTGGTGACCAGAGGCCAGGCGAGGGTGCTGGGACCCCTAAGATTAGACTGACAGATGGTTGTGAGTGGTCGGAACTGAACCCAGGTACTCTGCATGAGCAACTGCTCTTAGCCACTGAGCCATCTTTCTAGTCAAGAAAATCCTTACCTTTAATATGAAATATAAACCCAATTCAGACAACCATCAAATTTAGAATGATATATCTAGAGATTGCTTAGCATTAAGAATTCCAGGACAATACTGTAGCTAACAGCTTGGATAAATCTAGTTTGTTATAAATGCCTTACTGTTCATATCAATAATAAAAATGAAGAAAGCTAGACATCAGAGAGCATACTATCTAATTCCATTTATATAAAATATAAAAAAGAAGAAGGAAGAAGAGGGGAAGTAGGAGAGGAAGAGGAGGAAGAAGAACTGGAAAAGGACAAGAGGAGGCAGCCATGGCCATGATCAGGAAGGAAATCAGTGAGGGGACATGAGATGGTAAAGGGGATAAAACGCTCAACACACATTATCTAAAGCCATGATATGTCATTAATACGCGGCTATAAAAACCAAAATGTAATAATATTAGGTACGAGGAGGAAGAACAAAAGGAAAAGCTTTAAGATAAGAGGATACTGGAAGCAGAGCAGACAGGCTTCTGTAGGAGAGATCTGTCTTGGGGACAGTAACAGAGAAGGGTCTTGTGTGGACTGGGAATCTGGTTAAGAGGGGGCACGCTGGTGCAGGAGGATCATGATTCCAGCCTGGGCTTCTTGGTGAGACCTGACTTCAAAATAAGACAAAGTGAAGTGAAACAGCATGCCAGGGCGGTGGTGACGTGAGCTTGTAGTCCCAGTTACTCAGGGCCCAGGCAGTCAAAGGGCAGCCGAGATAAAAGCAAGTTCAAGGCCAGGCTGGAGAACTCAGTGAGTCCCTGTGTAAGAGGCACAAGGCCAGGCTGGAGAACTGTCGTTGACTTTGGGTACTCATAAGTATGAGTGGAAGAGAGATTTGAATTCTTAAAGTCTATCCAAGTTAGCAGCGTTGACATTTAACACAGAATATTAGTTGTCAGTAAAACCAGAATGTGAGTCATGGACAAGTCATGGATTTGAGGAGGGTGTCACGTAAGGTACTCACCTGCACATCGGGAGAAGTGCTGTCCTGAGACAGGGTATAAAGGACTCCAATGCAAGAACTCAAGTGCTGAGGCCCTATGCCCCCTAAGTACCTATGCAGGGATCCCAGAGCCAGTGAGTGGCCTGTTCTGGTAACCACATCTCTCGCTGATTTCAATCTGCACATATAGAAATAAAAATAAAAACAAGCACAAGAAGACAAAGCAAAGATAAGTCATGCATGTAGGGCTCAGCAGGTAAGGGCCGGTGACCCAACGGCAGCCCAGGACTCCAACTGCAGGACAGAGTCTATTCCTATACATTGTCCTCTGAGTTCCATATGCATGCTGTGGGAGAGGCACACACCCGCATAACATACATGCACACCACCACACATACATGGACATCCAAGAACACACATGCATTCACACACACGAGTACCTACAAACGTACATGTGCACCACTCACACATGCACAAACATTCACAATAAACAAATGAAACTAAAAATATTTCAATGAATGTAACTTGTTACATAGACAAACTTTTCATAAGAATATTTATAAAATTAAACGAAAGATTTGTTATAAAGGAATGAAACATTCTGAAGTAAGTGGAAAGGTATCTTTCATTTTTCTTTTTTCTTTTTTAATTTGAAGACAAGGTCTCACTGTGTAGACTAGGCTGGCTTAGAACTCAGGGAGATACACCTGCATCTGCCTTCTGAATGATGGACTAAAGGTGTGCACCACCACACCCCACCATTTTTTCATCATGACCACTTCAGAGATGCACACTGTACATGATATATATACATACACTCATTACATACAACATTTGTACACATATACATTATATATGACATAAACACAGATACATATATTTTATAAGGTTGGTATTAGTACTATTTTATTATTAGGTCACATTTTAAAAAATGTACATGGGGACATTTTAATTCCATCACGTCAGTTTAAGAACAGTTATACTAAAACTATGAGGGAAGTTATTATTTACTGGGAACGCAAGCGTATTTAGGCCCTTCAGCTCGTCCTTCCCCACAGCCACCTGTGGCTGTGTAAGCCCTGCTGCACTTTACAGATGACTGCAAGAGGCAGGTGAAATGCCACAGAATGACTACTTAATGCAGCAGAGGGGAGATCCGAGCCAGGGCCAAAGCGTCCACATCACCAGCACAGCTACTAACCAGTCGGTCTGTTGACATTAAACTCATAACCATCAACGTTATGGAGTCAGAGTCTTGCTATGTAGCCCGTGCTGGTCTGAAAGGAAACTGGTGGCAATTCTGCTTGTTTCTTGATTTTTATGAGTAGCGCTACCATCACATCAGGCATAATCATGGATCTTATTTGTAATTGTTTTAGTGTTATTCTTAAACATTCTTAAATAAGTAAGACTGTTTTACCAACCACCTCTTCAGAATAGTTCAAGACAACTGGCTAGAAGGACTGAGTGACCTTTCGAAAGTCACCGAGGTCAAGAGCGGCCATCTCTTGTGGTCTGCAGTCTATGGCTCTCCCTACAGACTGCTTCCACCACTTATCATCTGTACTCCACACAACAGAACTGTCCCACTGTCCTAGAATCTATTTATTGATGGCCAATTACAATATCCATATAACAGTGATCATTCTTCAGACCAAGAGGGTTTCCTTCATCTAAAACATCCAAAGTTTCTTTTTAAGTTAATTTCAGAACAACATTCTTACTAGTTGCATTCAACAGCAAACTATATCCCATTTTGATAATAGCCCATGAACATTAAGACATCACTTACTTTTCAAAGCTAACTTGAGCTAATCCAGCAGTAAAGGCTCCATCATCAACCACTTGGGCTAATCTAGCCCATGCTTCCGAAGCTGCACATCTCAAAAGGGGGTTGGGACTTTCTAGTGCTCCCAACACTAGTGTTAGGACAAGCCTTCTTACTTCTGGACCCAAACTTTGTTTAGAGCCAGCCACATGCTAAAGTAGATGAAAAACAATTAAAATGTGCAATTACAGCAAATTTTCTGATCTAGTTTGGAATGCATATTCTTGTCAATCAAGTATGTTCACCACGTACAAATAAAACAAACAAACCAACAAACCAAGAACACAGAAATCACTAACTGCTGTGTCCATAAAAATCAATGACTAATGAACATACTGCAGTAGTTGGATTTGGTCCATAGACCACAGCCCACCAATGCCTGGCCTAGGCTATCAGGTTTAGTCAGGTAAGACATGGCACTAAACCAAGGTCAGTTGCTAACAAGTTTTGTATGGAGAAAAAAGTCAAGGGAAATTCTCAATCCTGAGACATTTTCATCAAAAACTAAGAAAAATGAATAATAAACTTCTCTAAAGGCATCAGCACACAACCTAGTTATTATAAAGTATTGCAAAATAGCAAGTGTTTATGTGAATTTCAGTAAAATTACTGTGATGGTTTGGGTATGCTTGGCCTAGGGAGTGGCACTCAGGAGGTGTGGCTTTGTTGGAGTAGGTGTGTCACTGTGGGTGTGGGTTTTAAGACCCTGGTCCTAGCTGCCTGGAAGCCAACTTTCTAGCTACCTTTGGAACAAGAGATGAAGACTTTCAGCTCCTCCAGCCTCATGCCTGCTGGGATGCTGCCCTGATGATAATGGACTGAACCTCTGAACCTGTAAGCCAGCTCCAATTAAATGTTGTCCTCATAAGAGTTGCCCTGGTCATAGTGTCTGTTCACAGCAATAAAACCCTAACTAAGACAATTACCTTCAGTAAGCTGGAAATGGCAGCAACAACATGCAACTGAACAGTTTGTTGGCGAGCTCCTTTGGTGTGCTTTATGCTGTTCAAAAGCTGCTCTAGTATCAGAACCCTGAAATCAGAAGCAACAAGAGTTAAACGCAGCAAAGACTGTAAGGTCAAATCCAGGAGGGAACAGCTGAGCTCCTGCTACTACTGTATTTTGTGGTAACTACTAAAGTGACAAACTGTTACCCAACACTTCAAAACATTTTAAGGAAAGATACATCATAACCAATAGGAAAGTATTTATATTAATCAGCAAAGAGGAAAGCATTATTTTGTGAAAAAAATTACAAATGTCTATCTTAGAGACCTTTTTCCCTTGGGAAAATTCAGCTAATTCAGTACCTGTAATTTGTATAAGATTTTTTTCCTGCACTCCTTCTAACTTCCAGTCTAATTTTCCTGGAACATAGGGAAAAATGCTCTTTAAAAAGGTGTGATGGTGCACGCCTTTAATCCCAGCACTCAGGAGGCAGAGGCAGGCAGATTTCTGAGTTCAAGGCCAGCCTGGTCTACAGAGTAGTTCCAGGACAGCCAGGGCTATACAGAGAAAAAAAAAAAAACCCAAACAAAACAAACAAACAAAAAAAAATAAAATAAAAAAATAAATAAAAAATTAGGTCGTCCTTAACATTTGAAACCCTCATACTTCATGCTCTCTCAATCGCCCGTGGTAGCTGTGACTGTGGGATATATCCCAGGGCTGATGCTACGGCTGGGTCCCCTAGACTGTGTGCTAAGGGCTTCTGACCCCTAGCTCAGAGTCCAGGCGAAGCGGGACCTACTGGGAGGCGTTTGGGTCATTAGGTGAATCTTCCAAGAGGACTGAGGACCCTGGTCTCCACCTCCCTTGCTTCCTGACTGCGAGGCAGGTACTTCTGCCCTGCTAGGCAGTCCCAACATGACACATGTCCACTGGTTCAACCACTAATTGAAACCTCTAAATTCATAAACAAAAATAATTTTTCTTTATTATAAACTGACTACCACAGGTATTTATTAGACTGACAGAAAGCTGTCAAAATGGAATGCTATTATTTGAGAATATCCAAATTCATTTATTCAATGTTGACAATTATATAAAAAAAATTGGAGTGCATGACCTTTAACATTACAGAATTTGGCCTCTTATCAAGTAGCAACCACATGGTGACTCTCAACCATCTGTAATGAGGTCAGATGCCCTCTTCTGGTGTGTCTGAAGACAGTAAGAGTATACTCACACATAAATAAATCTAAAAAAAAAAAAGATGCTTTTACTTTGATCTCTGGAACCACATGATAGAAGGGGAGTAACTAATCCTCTCTCACCTCACCCATAACTAATTAACTAAATGAAATGATGATGATGAGGAGGAGGAGGAAGAGGAGGAGGAAGAGGAGAGGGAGGAAGAGGACAGTGGGTGAGGGTACTTGCCACCAAGTCTGATGAACCAAGCTGAACCCCCCATTCGCACGGTGGGAGGAGAGAACTGTTTGCTGCACTCTGTCCTCAGACTTCCCACAGAGAAATTGTATTTTATTTACATGTGTTTGCATATGTTTTGCCCACTTGTGTGTGTGCATGCAAGGAATCCAGGGCTGACTTTAGACCCCTTTAGCTGGAGTTACGGGTATTTGTGAGCAGCCAGTGTGGGTGCTGGGATTCAAACTCTGGTCCTCTGACAGGGGAATGAGAACTAAGGAATCAATAAGATTATATTTCATAATCAATAAGATTAACTCTGGGCCATGTTTTTTCAGTCCCAATAATTTCAATTCTAAATACATAAATACATGGAAAAAAAACCTGTATTTTAAACTTGAATAACCCCTTAGCAGGTTTCTTCGTAACTGTTCAAACATAATGCCAATCACAGTAATAATAAAATGTTTTTTTTTTTTTTTTTCGAGACAGGGTTTCTCTGTGTAGCCCTGGCTGTCCTGGAACTCACTTTGTAGACCAGGCTGGCCTCGAACTCAGAAATCTGCCTGCCTCTGCCTCCCGAATGCTGGGATTAAAGGCGTGCACCACCATGCCCGGCTATAATAAAATGTTTTGAAACATTTAAAAAATGGGTACTTTTCTGTTTTTTTTTTACTTGTTGATATTTTTTTAAAGATTTATTTACTAGTATATCTAAGTACACTGTAGCTGTCTTCAGATGCACCAGAAGAGGGCATCAGATCTTGTTACGGATGGTTGTGAGCCACCATGTGGTTGCTGGGATTTGAACTCAGGACCTTCTGAAGATCAGTCGGTGTTCTTAACCACTGAGCCATCTCTCCCATCTTTGTTTTTGAGAGAGTTTCCCTGTGCAGTCCAGGCTCCACTGTAACTGAAATTCTGCCTCAGCAGTCCAGTGCTGGGATTACAGTTGGCACCACCATAGTGGACACTTTACGCCACATCTTATCTAGAAATGCAGAAACAAAGCACACAAAGGACAAGTGTCTCGAGTACAGACAGAGACGGCTCAGGCAGTAAAGACAGGAACTCAGTGCCCGGCGCTCATGTAAAACAATGCTGGCCCTGTGGTCACAGTGCGGGAGGGAGAGGCAGGAGGATCTCTGCTGCTGCTCCACTGGGCCAGCTTCAGCCCACAGAGAGACTTGATTTGAAAATGACTAGAGTGTGGTCTGACAAATAAAACAGTGGCTACCGCCTGACCTCTGCATGCATGCACATACACCTGGACACACACGAGCACACGCAGACCTGTCACTAACAAGAGTCCAGAGTGGGACAACAGGAGGCTAGACGCTTATACACATAGCCTCTCTCCTACGGTTCTCTAAGGACACCCACAGGAAGCCACTAAGTTACAACAACCTACCTTCTGTTTCTGGGATTCTGCAAGGCCATTTCCATAAAAACCCAAAACACACAAACAACAGACAGCCCTTCAAACTACTGCCCATCATTTTCATTCAGTTAAAACCGAAACAGCAAAAAATCAAAACAGAGGAACAGGCTTTGTTTTGTTATGTCTGAACATTTTTAATTATAACAAAGAAATCCTTCTTCCAAAGCCTGAATATGTATCATAGTATTATAACCTAGGTAAGAAAAATGATGAACACAGTTTAAAGTTCCTTAAATGTAGTAAAGTGAAGAAATCGTCTCTTTGAAACTCCACCTACATAATGTATCAGACATTTGCCTTCAAGAAAAATACTCTGTTGTAAAGGGAAGAGTATCCTTCTTATCAGAAGGCGGGCAGAAGATGTGGGCTACTTACTCATGAACCGTATCACACTTGCTTCAGAAGTGATTTCACGACAAGGCTATTGTTTAGGTTTTCTCTAAGAGACTAAGGCAAACTTTCTACCTAGCTGCTGCCCACTAGGGGATCTGATTAGATCAAATGACAGGATAACAGTCACACTCGAAGTCAAATGTCCTGTGGTCTAGAATGAAAGGCGAGGAAGGACGGAAGGAGATCATGGGAGAGTGAATGGGGACTGTCAGCTCTGTAAACTCCTGGTCAACGCAGCCAGTTAGTTTCTCTGAGAGCAGTATCTCCTGAGTAGGAGACTTTGATCCCTAACATAGATTTATGCCCAGGTCATCAGGTAAGAAACTGATCTGGTTAATTGAGGAATCATTAATTACCCTGTGGTATTTCCAAAACCTTGCTTCCTGCATGCTAGAACTATGGCAAATGCCATCAGGCCCAGTTTGCATTTAGTAAGTTCTTATCAATATTAGCTACATGAAAACAGAATTAATATACACCTGTCCAATGAGAAACTCTTAGGTTAATGAGGTCATCTACTGGCACCCCTTTTACCCAACAGCAATGTGTTCACTGAAGTGGAAGACATATTTCAGGATAAGCAGATATTAAAGAGATTTACCTCTGAGCTTCGTCCACATTAGCACAGACAACCCCAAAGAGCTTGGATGCAGCGCTAATAACGGACAGTGCTGGAGGCAGGGGCTTAGGCACAGAGTCTCCTTCTACATCCTTCTCATAAATAGAATAAGGGTCATATTCTAGACTTCCACAGGCAATGCCATTGCCAAGCAGGAGCTACATGGGGAAAAAGGTATATGAGGGTTGAAAAATCATTCCAGATAAAAATCTCAACAACTATTTTAAAACCATCATACCTGTTCTTCAATAAACCTATGGTCGGTCTCTTGCAGCAAAGGACTTAATATCAAAAGGTCATCTGGATGACAAAGGGCTGGCAGTAAGCACGTAGATGCTGCTGCTTGGGTATCAGGGGCAGTCAGTTCGGCAGCCAGCTCTTTGAGGATGGCACAGAGGTTCCCTTAAGTCAGAGAAGAACGGCAGTTAGCAATTTAGTACTAGCTCTTATCCTTAGAGTTCGAGATTAAAGCAAAGCTCAGGCTGAGGGCTAGCCTGCACTGACCAAGTTTAAAGTATGACAGCCTAAGACTTTATTTCCCATCTTTGGCAACTGCATTGCACATGAATAGCTCAGTTGTGTGTCCACTTCTCTCAAGGCAAGAACAGCCTGTGAAATGACAATGTGAAGTATATGCCTTTTAGCAGTAAGTGTATGTTACCACTGTTTAAAACAAAATTACATGAAGTACAAAAGTGGGTGAGTCCAATTCTCTCATGCCTTAAGCATACGAATAACTGTGGGGTTTTTTTTTTCTTTTAACAGAAAAGAAAGGAGAAGAAAAGAGAAAACAAAACTCCCAGCTGAGATGCCTTTAACCCACGCACTAGGAGTCAAGGCAGGAGGCTCTCTTTGAGTTCAAGGCTGGCATGGTCTACATATTAAGCTCTAGAGCAGTCAAGACTAAATAGAGACCTTGTATCAAAACAAAATAAAACAACTAAACAAGGCTAGGAATGTATCTCAGTAGTAGCATGACACTTGACCTGCATCTGTAAGTCTATAACTCATTTATGAGCACCAGGAAAGAAAAATTAGCCTGGTAAGGTTGGATACTCCCATAATTCATCTACACAGGAGGCTGACACAGGAGGACTGCTTGAGTCCAGGGCCTGGCTGGAAGCCCTCCTGGACATACTATAATCTCCTCTCAAAAGAAAAAGAAAGGCAGAGGGCGGGAAGAAATTGGTTTTAAAAAGAGCTGAAGCTGAAAATATTACACTTTTATTACGAAAAAGGTGAAACATCAAAGGAGACAGCAGTGCTCTGACGTTGCTATGTCCCTGTACAGCATGCACTCAGCACTGCTCGCACCAGCTGCAACAATCCTAACTCATGTCTACCTAGCATCCTTCCTGCTACTTAGAAGTTATCTAAAACAGCTTATCATTCTATCCACAAAAGTGTGATCACTAAAGTTATGAACGTTTCACTTCTAATCACTAATCTTACCAACATAATTTCATATTTTAAAAACATCACTAAACATCAAATATATACTTTTGCACCCAAATTTCCAATAGTGTGATAGGACTTCACACGTTTCTACGATGGAATCCAGATTTATATAAGGTCTACATGTAGGTTGATATATCTTGTCTCTTTGAATCTATCTTCTATATGTTTTCCTTCATTTAATTCATTTGAAGAAACACCATTATCTGTTCTATAAAACTATAAACATATATATTTATGTTTATATATAATATACAAAACTACAGATAGACGGGATTTTGATGGTGACAGCTCTCTGGTACAATTTAGTTTGTTTTATTGTGCTATTCTTGTTTTTTAACTGGTGGAGGACCCAGAGGTAACGCCAGGTAGAGGTGATGGGTAATTCTGCATTGGATACTAGCACTTATGAGACAGCTCCAAATCTGGATACTGTATAGCGATTTGACATTTTAGTAATTTTTAACCATGAAATTTTGGTAATGAGATTACATTTTAAACTTTAAAAACTTTATTTACTACGAAGCATAACACTAGTAACAAAAATTTACTGAAGATAATAGATGTTGTAAAACATACTAGTAACCTAGGAAAGAGCTCTCTCTAAGAAATGTTGTAAGGTCAGACAAGCAAACAGGAACTGTCAGATAATTTTAATGTAGTCTGACTGAAGCCAGGCAGCTTCTAACTAACTGCTGTGCTGCGCTGCACACTTCTCTGAGCTGCACTAGGTGCTGTGGAGGACTTCCACTTGTTTTGCCGTGCTGGGATGGGCCTGCACACACTAGGTAAGAAATCTGTCGCCTGGATTGTAGTCCCCAGCTGCTTTCTATTTTGAGACAAGTCTCACTAATTACTCAGGCTAGCATGACTACAATCTAAAGCACAGGCTGTGTTTCAGCTCAGTTTCACAGTGTGTGCTGCCTGGACTGGCTGATGGAGTCATAACTCTAACTACAGTAAGAGAGGGGAGAAAGGAGCCAACGAGGACTTCACAACAAATCCGAGGTGATTAAAGGAATGTTTGTGAGTTTAACTACCATCATGTGACACTGAGAAAAACGAGTTTGTTGTCAGCAAAACGCAAGAAGTATTTTTGTGCTACCAATAAGTGTGAAAATAGTGGAAATATTTCTCAGTTAAAATGATTCTTTGCAGCTGGGCGTGGTGGTGCATGCCTTTAATCCCAGCACTTGGGAGGCAGAGGCAGGTGGATTTTTGAGATCGAGGCCAGCCTGGTCTACAGAGTGAGTTCCAGGACAGCCAGGGCTACACAGAGAAACCCTGTCTGGAAAAACCTCACAACCCCCTGGCACATGTATCTGTTCTCCGTTACTGTTTCACAGCTGAGAAATGGAATCTCAACAAAGTTAGGCACATTGTTCAAGGTCTCCCACTCAATGCATTTTGAATTCTAATTTTTTCTTCCTTTTCATGAGTTCTTTGAATCATTATTTAAGGTTATATAAGGTCACTTTCATGCAAGTTTGTCTATAAACTTGAAACTTACTCAAAACAGTAAGTCATATTATAATTTTCTATAATTTTATAAAAACAATATAAAATAACAGTCTATAATTATATTTATAAAATAGAAAATATTATAAAATCATATTTTAAAATTCACATTAAAAAGTAGATAGACTCTAAAAAGACTGAGGAGAAATTAAGAATTTTTTTTGAGAAATAAATAGTAGGTCCCTGGATTTGTTTCTTTAAAAACCACCCCACCACCACCCACCACCCCAACCAGACAGCCAGGGTTGTTACACATAGAAATTCTGTCTTGAAACAACAAAAACAAAACAAAAATAAAATTTTAAAGATTAATTCTTCAAGAATTTCATGAATGTCTTCGGTCACTTCCACCTGTCTCCTCCAACTTCTCTCAATCTACCCTCTATTTTTTTTTAAGCTTTATTTATTTATTATATGCAAGTACACTGTAGCTGTCTTCAGACACACCAGAAGGCGTCAGATCTCATTANATGGTTGTGAGCCACCATGTGGTTGCTGGGATTTGAACTCAGGACCTTTGGAAGAGCAGTCAGTGCTCTTAACCACTGAGCCATCTCTCCAGCCCCCTCTACCCTCTATTTTACCACTCTTACATTGTTGGTTGTGAGCCTAGCCTTTAATGGCTGAGCTATCTCTTCAGCCCCCGTTCTATCCACTCAACTTTGTGTCTTTATTTAAAAAAAAACAAAAAAACCCATCGAGTCTCCGTAGCGCACCTACGCACCCTTACAGTTGGTGCTCAGCTGGGGTGAGGGGGGCTACCAGAGGCCAAGCCTTAAAGAGAACGAACTCTTCCTCTCCTGGTAGCTGTCAACCACCAACAGCTCCTCAGCTTGGCCCGGGGCTTCACATCTACCTCCCTATTCTAAGTTACAGTTTGGCCTGGCTTGAGTCTGTGCAGATCTTGTGCACACTGCCACAACCAAAGTGCACTCACACGTACAACTAACTGCCCTCCAGTGTGGAGAAAACACTGCTTCCTTCTAGTCATCTACAGCCTTGGTGCTCTGCTCCCCTGTCTGATAGGGAACCCAGATTTAAAAAGGATTTTCTTTTATTACATTTTGATCTATTTGTTTGTGGGAGCACGTGCATGTGCCACAGCACAGGTGTAAAGGCCAGAGGACAATGCTGGGGAGTCAGTCTCCTCTTTCTAGCATGTGGAGCTGGGGTCCAACTCAGGTCTTTAGCCTGGAAGCAAGTGCCTGTACCCACTGGCCTGACTTTGTTTCCAAAGAAACCTCTTGGAGGTGGCTTCAAATACAGAAGTGTATATGATTCCCAACTCCATCACCAAAATTCTATTCCAAGAAAACACAAGTTTAAAAAAAAAATTCAAGATTTTTTTCTTTCTTCTTACAGTTCTTTAAAGGTAGTCTTATGTCATCATTTATGAGAAAATACACTATACATTTATATACTTGCATTCCTAAATGTTTAAAAATTCAAACCCTGTAATTTTCATTCCAATGTATGAACTGTAAAGTACAAACCCCAAGAGCTGCTTTTGCTGCAGCCTAGACTTCCCTGCTGTGTGGCACTGCAATGGCCCCAGGTGCTGTGGTCTCCTGTACCAAGGCACCTTTCAGAGGGCGCAGGGTGAGACAGGCCTAGAGCTAACTAAGCAGGGACTGCCTTTTAGGGACAGCATGAAACAAGCCTTTGTTTTTTCTTTTCAGACAAGGTCACATCATGTAGTCCAGGCTGTCCTTGAACTCACACTCTTCCTAGCCCTGCCTCAGCCCCACAAGTTCAAGGATTACGTCAGCCATTAAACTCAGATGACAAACGCAAGCATCAATCTTTATCCCACTATTTACTAGAGATGAGTTTGAGTTTACTCATAAACTCTCCAAGCCTTTACCAAGTAAGGAAAATGTAACCAGACCATTACATTATCCTAGGATGAATGAAGAAATTACTATAAACTATTTTTTCAAGCAGTCCTTAACATATAGCAATGAGTCAACTGATGGCTCCTGAACAATGGTGTTGAACTAATCATAAATATTCTGCAGGTCTTTCCAAGGACATACATACACACCACACGGTGACAGTGAATACTCTGTTAGGCACACACATGAGCCAAAAAGAGTCAGTGAGAACAATGTCATTCTCATGAGTACAAAAGACTGGACGTACTATATATTAATATTCCCAATTAATGTGACGGTATATTACCTCAATGTGCAGAAGGAGATGAGCAAAAAGAAAATGTAGTTTCATAGGAAATACAGGCAGTAACATGCATCTTAACATGGTTTAAGTATTAAAAAAAAACAAGTCTCAGAGAATACAAATGTTAAATTTTAACTACTCGAATAAACAGCTTCAATTATTTAGAGCAGCAACGTATTATCTTAAAACTATGTTTTATATCAGGCACAATGGCTCAAACCTGTGATCCTAGCACACAGGAAACAGAAGTGGGGAAAGGGGCGGGGAACAGGAGTTCAAGGTTATCCTCAGGTACATAGCAAGTCTAAGAAAAGTTTGGGCTATATGAAGTTGTCAAAACAATGTAGTCTTATCCCCCCCACCCCCATCTACTCCCTGGCAGGGTTTCTCTGTGTAGCCTTGGCTGTCCTAGAACTGGCATTGTAAACAGATCTGCCTCTGCCTCCTGTGGGAGTATTAAAGGCATGTGCCACCCACACGCCACCCCTACAAGGGGCAATCTCATCTACTGCAGAATTCCACTAATCCAAAGTTGGGTTTTTTTTTTTCTTTGCACTTAATAAGAGCAAAACTTAGATTATAAACTTTGTAAGATCAATTCTACCTTGATGGCTCAGCAGTAAATATAGTTAGGAATATAATATACAACAATGGAAAGGAAGGTGCATGATAAATAGCATTCTACAAGGACGCTAGGCAGAGTTATATTTATAATAGATTTGCACTATAAAATCTATAAACAACAACAACAAAACCTCTGGAGGTTTCCTGACTTGTTTTGTGCATAGTAGGACCATAGGTACTTTCCCCAAAAGAGATGTAAGCAAGATATGAAAAGATATAAAGACTAGACTCCCTGTCTTCTTCCTTTAGAGGTAGGGTTGTAAGACGTAATTCACACTAGCCTGGAACTCATTATGTAGCCCAGGCTGGTCTCAAACTAACAATCCTCCTGCCTCAGGCTCTAAGGGACTAGAATTATAGGTGTTTGTTGCCACACTTGGCAAGAAAATATGGTTTATAAAAACCTAATTTTTAGTCTAAAACAGTGAGCCCGAGAACCGAGACAGGACTCTAACATCTAAGAACAAAGTAATTGCTTCTATTCATTAACTCATCCAAGAAACTACTGATTTAAATATCAAACTAGTCACAAGCAACAAGACATTTCGGTCTAAGGCACATACCTTTATAGGTCTCAGGAGGTAATAAAATTAGTAGTTCATAAAGTCTCTGTCTATAAACTACTGACGGTGTTTTCAAAGAACTTCCATATGTTTTTAGTATTGAAGAAAGCCTTGAAACAAAAGAAACAGTGTATCTTAAGTGTGTATGTTCTATGAAATGCACAAGCATGGTACAGGTACATGTAACATAGGCTAATCAACATTGATGCTAACTTGTGTTTTTAGAATAAGGTGGGCTCATAAGTCTAAGATGGATTCTGGGAATGAAGCTGGGGTAGAGCATGTGCCTCCTTACAAGGCCTGGCTTTCACTCCTGCCACTGCAGTCAAACAAACCAATCAATCAAACAAAACAACAATAATACTTTTTCTAACATTCTTCATAAAGTAAAACTATAAAGTCAATTTTCACTTCAAATGTGACTAAGTAATATTATAATTGAAACCTTATTTTATACTCAGTATAAAATCTCAAAAGTTACAACTTCTCATTTGCCAAAACCAAAATCTATTAGGTAGAAAATTAATTCAATAAATAAATAAAGTAAAATTAACACTGGTTCTAATTTATAACCTTCAGCTTGATAATCATGATAAAACAATTTCAAAATCCCACATAGAATATTTTAGTTATAGAAGCTAAGTTAACTCATGATACCTCTATGTTTCTTTAAAGCTGAATCAGAAAATTATAGCTAACATATGAAAAGTATTCTATTCATATTTGTACTTGTTAAAATTATGAATTATATTTAGAACTCTACACCATTTACTTGGATTAAACACATAAAATTTAGTTCAGAGGAAAATTGTTTGTTTCTATAAACTCAGATGAGTAGACCAAGATGAAAATCCAGGAAGTCATTTTTATTGGGTTTTGCTTCCATGAGAGGCAAAGGTTAGTTTCTAATTAGTTGGTCTACAAAAATACAGGAAAATAAATGTACATAATACAGATAAAGTACAAAACTTGCATAGTTAGGTCCGAGAAAGGGACTTTTTAAGGTCAAACACTTCCTATCCATAAAGACAAATTAACATTAACTAAAGGGGGGCACTCAGGAGGAATGGAGCAGTGAGAGGCAGCAACTGGTTAACCCTGACAACCTAACTAACCCTGCCTGTGCTCTGCATGCTGAAGGACAGAACTTGGTTTCCCAAAAGCTGCCTTCTGATGTCTACTCTCACACACAATAATAAAATAATTTAGAAAGCATAACACAAAGCCTGAGCTGATTCAGAGCAGGTAAACAAACGCCAACAGAAGACCTTACTTAGGCGAGCTTCCACCCACATCAAGTAAGGACAAAAGTGTGGGTCTCCTCAGAAGGGGTTATAGCTCTAGATCTTTTTGAAGCTATATTGGACTAATTCAATTAATCAAGAAAGTATAATTCTAAACTCCTACATATCTACCTAATTAAGTTATTTTGGAATATAAAAAGCTAAAGAAAATCTTATAGAAAGAAACAGTAAGTCCTGTCAACTGACAGGCTAATAAGCAAATAAAAATTAGCAAATATAGCACAATGGCATATGCAAAAGTTCTTTTTTTTAAAGATTTATTTATTTACTTATAATATGAAAGTACACTGTAGCTGTCTTCAGATCTTGTTATGGATGGTTATGAGCTACCATGTGGTTGCTGGGATTTGAACTCNGGACCTTTGGAAGAGCAGTCGTGTGCTCTTACCCACTGAGCCATCACTCCAGCCCATATGCAAAAAGTCTATTTGTTACATAGCAAATCCCAACACATTTCAAAGGACAGACAAAATGCAATAAACATTTATCTAAAAATTTTATGATCTGGTTAGTTAGTTTAAGGTTTTAAAAAAAGAATGAAAATTTAAGAAAAAGAGAATGAAGAAGTAAAAGCAATCTTCAACATAAACAAGGCTATTTTTCATGGAGATCAGCAGGCGACTCACGGGAAACAAGAGAAGGCATAACAGAAACATCTTCAGAATGAGGGGACACTATGGTTAAAGCAAGCTTTAAGGGGAAGATTTTAGAAGACTGAAAAGAACAACTTCATGCTAAAACATCCGAAAATAAAGATGCATTAGGAAAACTCTTGGAAAAATTTACTTGCCAAATTTTACTTAAACAGAAAAAGAACATAGAACATCTCCCAAAATAGACCTTACAAAGTTAGAAACAAAGAAATGGATTTTGCATTATTAAAAAAAAAAAAAAGTAGCAATTTCCAACATGGTCTCTCAGAAAGTTTCCCATGGCAGATCACTCCAACCACACAGACGCTCTCCTTGAAGATTATCTCCTATGAGGCTAATGATTTCAATGCTTCAAAAAAAGTATAAGAAAAAAGAAATAGAGAGTCGGGTGTGGTGGCGCACGCCTTTAATCCCAGCACTCGGGAGGCAGAGGCAGACGGATTTCTGAGTTCGAGGCCAGCCTGGTCTACAAAGTGAGTCCCAGGACAGCCAGGGCTACATAGAGAAACCCTGTCTCAAAAAACAAAAAACAAAAAACAAACAAACAAAAGAAATAGGACAGTCTCACCTATGAATATAAACAAACTCATAACAAAGCCACATCTAGATATTTATAAAACTGATCAATACATTTCTTAAAGTGTATCACATTAAACAATTCGATATACATAAAAATCTTCTCATATAAAAAAAATAAAACAAAACCCATGGCCTAACAGAGCATGTACTTTTAAAAACTCTACAGCAAATATCCCTGCTAAGAATAAAATATTAGAAGTGACCCTTGAAAGAGAGGCTCTAAGTTGGCTTCAAATATGTGCTCAGCCCACTCCACTTGCAAGTGTTGGGATGACAAGTGTCTATCACAGCTGGCTTTTAAAAAAAGAGGTGAGGTATTGTTGCCCAGGCTTGACTCCTGAGGAGCTGAGACTATGCACATGCACTGTGCATGATTCCTATGTAGTTGTTTCTATGTTTGCTCTTTTTAATTTTTAAGAAGGATCTATGTGTATGGGTGTTTGGTCTGTGTGTGTGTCTGTGCACCCAGTGACAGACGGTTGGGGACTGCTGTGTAAGTGCTGGGAACTGAACCGCAGCCCTGTGAAGAACAGCCAGTGCTCTCAACCACCAAGCTGTCTCTCTATCCCATTTTTATGCTTTTTAAAGACAGAATCTCAACTATGTAGCCCAGGATGGACTGCAATTTTCTCTGTAGCCCACATTGGTTTTGAATTTGTACTGATCATTTTGCCTCCTATGTGCTGGAATTATAGGCGTGCTTTACTAAAGCTAGCTCCTATGCAGTTGTAAAATGAACTTATAGGATAACTACGTAAGAGACAGAAAGAATATGAATAAGAAAGGACTGTGAGGAGAAAAACATCTAGATCTCCAATGAAATTGTGTGTGTCCATGTCCATGTATGTTAGCACAAGTGGGGTACACCTGGATGTGCACACATGAGTATGTAGAGACCCAAAGCTGATTATCAATTATCTTCTTACATCACTCTCTACTTACTGAAGCATGTCTAATGCTTGCCAGTTCCAGCCAGTCTGACTAGATGGCTTGCCCCAGGAATTCCCCATCTCTGCCTCCTGAGTGTTGGGGTTACAGGCAGTCAGTCCTGTGCCTGACTAGGTTTAGAATGGGCTCAGAGGATCAAAGTCTGGTTCTTTTGCTTATGCAGCAAAGATACCTTTGAGGTATCTTTGCCATACTACACATTAAATTTTAATACAGAAGCATCTAGCAGGGTGGTTGGAGAAGGGATGAGTTATATTCTTACAGAGTAGCAATGAAGTGATCATATACACCACACACCATGTATTTAATAACCACCACAACAAAAATACAGTACCTGCCAACTGTGTTTTTAAAAGTAAAACATCTTTATAAGATATCTTGATAACAGAGAAAATCATGTTCACAGTATTATAAAAACTTAAATTTTCTTCATATTTATGTACAGATTTAGTTACAAACAAAAATTCAACAGGAGATGATCCAAAGTCTAAGAATGCTAAAAAAAAAAAAAAAGCAGGTCAAAGTGCTTGCTCTATGGCACAGGGACAGGCAAGCAGACAAAAGGGCAGCAACAAGGGGTACAGAGGGCAACAGTCATGTTTAGGGATATAATGTGCCAGACAGTGATGGCAATCATCAAAGGAAGGAAGGAAGGAAGGACAGTCTGTGAAGGTAGAGCACAAGACCAGGATGAGTTTCCAACATGAAAAAAGAAAATGAAATGGTTTTAGTCTGGTTTGAGTTTTTATCCCTGAAAACTCATGTGTTGAACATGCGTGCAGTTAACTCCTGCCTTTTTTGGCAGTGGACGTGCCAACCAGAATGAGGATGGCCTCGGCCACATCTGCAAACACCAGGAGCATCCAGGTGCTGGGGAAATGCTAGTGTCTAGTGTCCCTAGAGTCATGTTAACAAGTTTTAGCCAGGTGACTTTGAGACTCTTCTCTGAGGGTCCATAGCCTCTGCCACCAACCTCAGTAACTGTGAGAGCCTCCCGGGAGGTGAGCAGATAAAGGCGGAGCTCTCTCTGCTGTTGACAAAGCAGGACAAAAATGGAGCTTTCTCTGCTGCTGACCAGACGTCTGCAAAAGTCCAGAGGAGAGGAAGCTCTAGAACAGCCTCATGGTGGAGTCCATGGGTTTTTGGTTTTTGTTTTTGTTTTTTTACAACAGGGTTTCTCTATGTTTACAGCCTTGAGTGTCCTAAAACTCACTGTGTAGACCAGGTTGGCCTCAAATTCTGTCTGTCTCTGAGTTCTGCGATTAAGGTGTGCACCATAGCCAACCACCCTGCAAAATTCAATTTTTCCCCCTAGGTTTTTTGTTTTGTTCTGTTTTAAGGCAGGACCTTGGCTTGCCTGGAACTAGCTATATAGACCAGGCTGGTTTGAATTCAGAAATCCACCCATCTCTACTTTCCTGCAATTACATCATGCTTCAGCACTTCTGGCTCCAAATTCTTCAGTAGAAGAGGGGAGGGAAGATGAACTATATCCTGGTGGCTTGAAGCTACACAGAGGTAGTTCATTAAATGTTCGCTATCCATCAAATCCAAAGAAGTAAGTTAATAAAACTTTCTCTCATGAATGGTTAATGACTTGATAAAAGTGTTTGGCAAAGGCAGTTCGGTTCTTTTGTCTCTGTATCTCTTCTGCTACGTGAGGACAAACAATCTGCCCTCTCCAAAGGATGGACAAATCAGGTGTCGTGTTGGAGATGGGTGGCAGGCTCTTACCAGCCATCATTCTGCCAGCACCTTTAAGCTCTCAGTCTCCAGAACATTATATATACATTATATATATATATATATATATATATATATATATATATATATATATATATATATANCACACATATATATATATATATATATATATATATATATATATATATATATATATATATATATTGCTGTGGTATGAGTCACCTGGTCTACGGTATTTGGTTTCACCAGTATAAAAACAGACTTCTACCTCACTCAAAGTAGAAAAATCAACTTAAGATGGATTAAAGATGCAAACATAAAAGCTAAAACTTGAAATATAAGAAAGACTGGGAGTTGTGGCATGAACCTCGCATCCCAGCACTTGAGAGGAAAGGCAGGTGGATTTCCATGAGTTCAACATCAGCCTGGTTACACAGAGTTCTAGAACAGTCAGGTCTACATAGACTGTTTAAAAACAAAACCAAACAAACAAAAAGTCAAAACAGCCCTTCCTTCCCCCAAAACTCCAACACTAATCAAAAAAGGTGTGAGATTTAAATTGAGAACATGTTAATTAAAAAAGATATTTTAGTATTTTATTGGACAGCAATAGTGTTGCGAATATGTAAAAAGTCTTATAAGTCAACTTAAAAGGACAGACAACCTAAAAGAGAGAACGCTATCAGATCAAAGGCACGTCTGTTGCTTATGCTCCAGTTCAGTGTTAAATAGGACGATTGTCCATCTCAGTCAAGTGCTGGACTACAGCCATGGCCATTTACCAGCCCAGCACTGTGTATGATTCTTTCTGAGCTGTAAGAGTTGAGCAATTTCAGTGCAGATATGAGAACCTATACAATTTAAAATATTTACTGTGGCCCTTAATGTTTGTAGCCAATGCTTTAGCCATACTTCATTCAATGATGGTTATCTAGTATCATACTTATAGGCTATACCTTAAATGCATTTTTCTTTATATATAAAGTGGCATATTATAAAAAAACCTTTTAAATGAATGTTCTTTGTACCTTATTAATTTGGAAATTAGTGCTTATAATTGTAAGTTTTACATACACACACACACACTAAAAAAGTATTGGCTTTTTCCTGTGTTTTTTCAGATAGATGATAAATCAACTATAAGAACTATAAACACACAAAAACGTGTATGTGTTAACAAGCATCTAGTTCTTAGGAACATAGAACAACACTAACAAACCAATACAATGCATACATGCAAAGGTTAGCAGGCTTAGGATTTAATTTCTTGTTAAAACTGCCTGTATCAAAGGTATATTATTCACCAAGCAATTTTCCTTCCCTTTTAATATGCATTTTCTCTAGCCTAAAAGAAAAGAAGAGAAGTCACATATCTAAATGATTGCCTTCCTCTGCAAAAGGAATCAACTGTATCCACTTGCCTTATCAGTACATCTAAGGGATTACAGAGAGGTAGCTAACTGCTGTTAGAAACATCTATGGGATTACAGAGAGGCAGCTAACTGCTCTTAGAAGACTCTTCCAGTCTAAAGAACTGATCCTTACTGAGTCAGCAGATCCACAGCACAGGGAAGCGGCGGCAGGAGACGCTGGATGACTTCCTCAGTAAGGAGATCACCACAGTGGGAAATTAAACTCTTGACAGCTGAAAATGAGAACAGACACTTATTCCCTGTACAGAGTCATTGTCCACGAGGCAAGAACATTCAGTTATGTATAGCATCAGCAATGTTACAAAGAAGTGCTCAAAACAAAAATTATCTTGAAATTCTAATGATTAAAAAGGAAGCTAGTATTTTCCATCTTTAATTATATTTTTCAAGAATTTCCTGGGATTGCTAAGAGACTAATAAATTAACAAAATGGTGTTGCCCTGGGTTGTACTTAACCCTTGAGATCAGAGGCAGGCAGATCACTGTGAGTTCAAGGTCAGCCTGGTCTACCCAGTGAGTTCTAGGACAGCAAGAGCTACATAGTAAGTCTTCCATTTCAAATTGAAAACAAGAAAAGAAACAAATAAACAAAGAAATCAGGGGGTTAGAGAGATCTTTCATTGGTTAAGAATGTGTAGGATCCACTCTGGTTCCTAGCACCATGCTGCTTTGATTACAGTTCAAGGGGGATCTGACCCCTTTTCTGACCCCCACTGGTAACCCCCCCCCACACACACACACACACAGAGAGAGAGAGAGAGAGAGAGAGAGAGAGAGAGAGAGAGAGAGAGAGATTTTCACATACACATAAATACAAATAAATCTTAAAAAAAAAAAAACAAAAAAACCAGCTTCGACTTCCGAGTCTGCCGACTCCTCACTAGTCTCACTAGTTCTGCAAAAACGTGCAGACTCTAGCCAGGGAGGGAGTTTACAGTTGCTCAAATAACTGAGACTGCTTCAGAAGAAAAGTAAGATAAATAGTTTAGACTGAGTGAAAGGGTTGAAATTAAAATTTTTTCTTTTTAAGGGTAAAATTCATGGGATAAGCAAAACAAGCATGTGATGGTCCCTGTTCTAAGAAAGCCATTTTCCTTAGTTTAAACTAATAGTGAAAAATTAAAAATTAAAATCAAGCCTACATACACTGTCACAAATACTTACTGGGAACCACACATCTCCAGGGCTAATTATTCAAATTCTCACTATTTCTTGTGGGTTTCCATCTGGCCTGAGTCTAATGAGACATGCTGCAGTGGTCTGTCTAAAGTTCCAGCTCTCAGACTTGGCTCAGTACCACTCCGAGTTATCACCAGCTAACTGATCACACTCAGGTATGGAAACACCAGGCAGATCCCTGTCCCCTTACACTAACTGAAGCCTACAGAACACACAACGGGTGAAGAAAGGCCAGGGAGAAAGAAGAGAGATGCCAGCCAACCTACCACAGAGAGCACCGGCTCGGCCTTCCAGGGTCACTTGCCAGGTGAATGAGTCTCCGCGGCTTTTCTCTGTTTCTAGATCTTTGGGGGACACTGGAAAGACACATTTCCACAGCAGCAGAATTCGAGTGAGGTGATGACTGACCACAGCAGGACCTGCAAAGACAATGTCTCTCTTGAGATGAAAATATTTGAATTCACAACTGCAATGTTTTTTATCTTCTGGTTTTAAATGAATGACTATTAAGTGTTGTAGCCCCCCAAAAGAAACAGGAACTGAACAGGCAAGCCCGGGTTGGGGTGTCAGCTGCAAGCTAGCTACTGTGTCTCCTGTGACAGAGTGAACTTCAGTGTACTTGAAAACCTGACAAATAGCACATAAATGGAAGGTACAATTGCTATGGCAACAAGCAACATGGTAGCGCTCCTCAGAGTAACTTTTATTTTGTTTTAGTTATGTGCACACAGGTGTATCTGTGTTTGGGTGTGTATAAAAGTGAAGCTGCCCAAGGAAGCCAGAAGAGGCTGCTGGATCCTTAAAGCCGGAGTTACAGGTACTGACTATGGGAGCTGGAAAGCAAGAAGGCTGAGCCACCTCTCCAGCCCCATCTTTTCTTTTGTCTCATTCTTCCAAATGCTAGTATTAGAGGCTTTTAGTAGCACATCTGGCTCTAAATTTTGACTACTTAAGTCTTTTGTTTAAAAAGAATTTTTAAGACTTTTTAAAAAAAATGTGTGTGAGTGCTTTGCTTGCATGTATGTATGTGTACCACATAAGAGCATGATGCCTGTAGAGATCAGATCTGTCAGAACTAGAGTATACTGGCTAGTTTTGTCAACTTGACACAAGGTAGTCATTTGGGAAGGAAGATCTACTGAGAAAATGCTCCCAGCAGCCGGGCCTGTGGTGAAGTCTGTGGTGCACCTTCTTGACCGATGACTGGTATGGGAGGTGGTGCCACCCCTAGACGGGTGGCCCTGAGTGCTGTAAGGAAGCAGGTAAACTGGTAAGTAACAGTGCTCCACGGCCTCTGCACCAGTGCCTTACAAACTGTAAGCTGGAGGAACCCTTTCATCCCCAAGCTGCTCTTGGTCACAGTGTTTTCCCACAGCAATAAAAACCCTAACTAAGAGTTATATATGGTTGTGAATTATTATGAGGGTACTAAGAACAGCACCAGGGTCCTCTGCAAGAACAAGTGTTCTTAGCTTTTGAGCCATCTCTCTGGTCTGTCTATTTTTTGAGGAACACTGTGGAGCTCAGGCTGGCCTGGAACTCATGACCCTCCTGCCTTAGCCTCCCAGTGCTAAGATGATAGGTATGAACCATAATCCAAGCTTCTCACTGTTAACATTTGATAACAACTTGCTCCAGGTTAACGTTCAGATACAATAAAAGGCAATGGAGAGGGCTGATGAGACAGCTCAGCAGGTAAAGTGCTCGCTCTTACATCAAGAGAAGCCCTCTGCTCCATCTCCATCCTCAACACCCACATAAAGGAGGAAGGAGAGGACCAGCCCATAAAGTTGTTTTCTGACCTCCACAGACATGTACACGCCCTCACAATAGTAAATAAAGTACAAGTATTTAAAGGCAATATACAGTGATAAGATCATCATTTAAAATGAAACAGAACACCCTGAGAAGCATTGAAAACTAAAGCTCAGCTTTTCTTCCCAAACAGTATTCTTTCCCACTCAGCTGTGGGTGTGCACCCCTTCCTCTGTGCTCTCTCTGAACTGTGCAGTATGGGGAACTGCAATGGGCTTTTGGGGAGACGTGTGGCGGAGGCCTGAGTAGGTTAATTCTGGTCCTGCCCACTTAGATATGTAAACTTGGGCAAATTATTTAACTTTTTTGTCCTTAGCTTTCTCAATTTTTGGTAAAAGGAATAACAGTATTTCACTGTTTCTAAAGACACAGTGGAGAGTGACTGTGATACCAGGTGTCAATTTATTGTATCCACACCCATGCCCACCTCTTCTACATGTACATCTGCACAGACATACACATACACTCCAACAAACACCACAAAGGCGGAAGGGGTGGAGTGGGGCACACGAAAATACATATAAAATAGAGCTCAAGAAAACAGAGTAAAAATCTTTATAAGTGAAAACCTTTATATAGTGATTATAAACGCGTAAGTCAATCTCTCCCTTTCCTTCCCCCTGCCCAACGTAAGTTCTTCTTCTCTAGCCCAGGCCAACCTCAAATGTGTAATCCTCCTATCTCAGTTCAGCTCCCTCTGCAACCATGCCAGGCTTACTCATCTTTTTGTTGTTGTTGTTTAAGGAAAAGAACATTGTATAGCCTTCCTCCAGTGCAATGATATTGGATATAAAAGGTTCTATCAAGATACTGAAGTGACTGAGGCCAGAGGGAAAACTCAGAGGCTAAAGAGTTCCCGCTGAAGAAGTATGAGGATTGGAATTTGGATCCCAGGACCCATGTAAGAGATGAGGGTGTGCCCATGGCCTACAACTACAATACTGAGTGTCATGGAAAAGGAGAGACATCAGGGTTTGCTGGCTGCTAGCTTTCCAAAACCAACCAACCAACCAACCAAACAAACAAACAAACAAACACATAAAAACTCCACAAGCTCCAGATTCAAAACCAGACCCAGACACAAATGAAGAAGGTATAGAAATAGAGGAAAATATCTGATATCCTCTGAGGTCTACGAGTTGAAATACACACACATACACACATACATAGGTATGTACCCCCATACACAAATACTGAATAGTTTCATGGGAGAGAGGTCTGGGGAGATGGCTCAGTGGTTAAGAGCACTGGCTGCTCTTCCAGAGAGCCCAGATTCTGTTCCCAGCACCCACATGGCAGTTCACATCCATCTGTAACTTTAGTTCTAGGAGATTTAACACCCTCTTCTGTCTTCTGTATGCACCAAGCATGCATATGTTACACAAATCTGCACGCAAAATGCTTGTACACAAAAAAAGAAAAAAAATCTGTACAAAAATTAAATTTTCCTGCTAACCCATCAGCATCATCGGCACAGCAGGCAAAAGCAGCAAGTGTCGCATGAGAAGTGGACGAAAGCCTTCTGGTGTGCAGCCACCATACTGCAGAATAATGAGCTACACTCTGGGAACACCTCAGATGGCCAGAGCCACATCATACACTCCTGCCATTTTTATAGCTTGGACTATATAAAATTAGGTAGCAAACAAATAAACAAACAAAATAAAATAACAAAACAAAATAAGCCCATATTACATACCAAGACAGGTGAACCTGATTCAATAAATTCTTTTTTTTTAATTTATTCATTATTATTTTCTTCATTTACATTTCAAATGCTATCCCGAAATTTTCCTATACTCTACCCCCGCCCCTGCTCCCCTACCCACCCACTCCCACTACTTGGCCCTGTGCTGGGTCATATAAAGTTTCAAGACCAAGGGGCCTCTCTTCCCAATGATGGCTGATTAGGCCATCTTCTGCTACATATGCAGCTAGAGACTCGAGCTCAGGGGGTACTGGTTAGTTCA
>NC_034596.1:49004457-49008589 GCF_900095145.1 Mus pahari
AATTTTATATCCAGCTACAGCACTGAAGCTGTTTATCAGGTTTAGGAGTTCTCTGGTGGACTTTTTAGGGTCACTTATGTATACCATTATATCATCTGCAAAAAATGATATTTTGACTTCTTCCTTACCAATTTGTATCCCCTTGATCTCCTTTTGTTGTCGGATTGCTCTGGCTAGGACTTTAAGCACTATATTGAATAGGTAGGGAGAAAGTGGGCAGCCTTGTCTAGTCCCAGCTCTCTTCTACCATGTGAGTTTCAGAGATGGACGTCAGGTCATCCGACTCAGTGGCAAGGGCCCTTACCCTCTGGGCTATCACTCTGGCTCGGCCTTAACCTTCTTTTATTTATTTATTTATTTATTTATTTATTTATTTATTTGGTTTTTCAAGACAGGGTTTCTCTGTGTAGCCTTGACTGCCCTGGAACTCACTTTGTAGACCAGGCTGGCCTCTAACTCAGAAATCCGCCTGTCTCTGCCTCAAACAAAATAAAATAACAAAACAAAATAAGCCCATATTACATACCAAGCCAGGTGAACCTGATTCAATAAATTCTTTAATCTAGTAAGCCTCTTTAATAACCTTAAAAATATTAGCGTTGTTCTTCCCTAAAGATCACTTATGTAAACTTTTTATATCAAATTACTTTCTATCCACAATGACTTGTTACCTAAATTTACCAGTTGTTTCATATTCTTCTACTAACTCATAGAAGATACTTAAAATACAATTGTGATAAAGTAGTAATATTTAAAGTCTCATAGTTACTGGATATAAGTAGCCATGCCTACAAAACAATTACTGATTTTTTTTTTAATAAACAGAACTTAAGTAAGTTCCATTTCCTTTTAATACTGCATAGAACCTCACTAAAAACAGCTACAGAGGCGGATTTGTAAGGCCATGAGAGGGTTCCTTGCCTATACTTATAACTGCAGAAAACTTATAAAGACGGACATGAATGATTTTAGGACATGTCTGAATGATTTTTAAGCTAAAAAAATGATCAAATGTATTTATCCTACTTATGGCTTATAAATTAGTTTAGAAGAGAAACCAGCAGATACCTGCAAGTCCACTTAGGGAGTAAAGTTAATAAATGTTCACTTGGTTTCTTGTTCGTTGGAGACAAGATCACCCTATGTCACCCAGGTTGATGTTGAACTTCTGGGCTGAAGTGACTGGTCTGTGTCAGGGTATCTTTTGGTGGTGTTCTTTGAGACAGCCATGGCTGCCCTTGAACTCAGAGAGAGCTGTCTGTCTCTGCCTCCTGGGTACCAGGGGCAAAGGCTTGCCCTGCCAAGATATCTTCATAAAGCCAATATAAGAAAAATGTTTTAGTGGTCATTTAAATTCTGATACACACCAACAGCAACCTTTTGATCCAGAAACACAATTATTTTGATATTATGGAAACCCTCCAAGGAACTGTACCTAGTGTCATGAGAGCAGCAACCAACAGCCATCCTGCTTGTGTGCGCTGAAGTGACAGGCGGCTGTTTTGAGCAGCGGAACACAGCAAATCTTCTGCTAATGTCATGATAATCTGTATGTGTATAGAACAAAGCAATAAAAATCAGATTACAAATTAAGCCAGGTGGAAGAAACTAATTACAATCTCTTGGAAGACTTGTTCTTACATATAGTAAATTACAACCGTGACCAATTATTTGGGTTATGTGATAGGATGATATCGTACAAGAAACTATAAACAATTAAGTTTTCAAGGTTAAAAACCAGATGATTAAAAGGTACACAGACAGGCACAATTCTTTATGAAGCACAAGTGACAACACTGTAAGGTTATTCAAATTGTAGCTGTCCAGATTTTATTTACTTTGCTTTAAGCAATTACCTTTTAGGTCAGTAATCACCAGAAAAAGTTTCATTATTGAAGTTTCCCTTTATAAAATTCTATATACAAACCTTAAGGGTTCATAATGGTCTTCCCAAAAGCAGTGAAGCTGGATTCTGTAATATGTTACATTTTAAAAGTCTCTCAAATAGATGGTGTAAACGACAGAGAAATAACCAGGCAATTCAAATGTATGTATCCTGTGTTTATAGAGTTCAAAGGCCAGGAGGAATGCATTGAATCTGAGAAAGCAGGTATCACCAATCACCTCTGGATAGATGACAGGGTGTAGGAGCTGCAGAGACAGTTCCTAAAGGAGGCAGCGCTGCTAACCGCAGCTTACAGAGTTAACAGGTGACACTCAGAAAAAGAAAGAATGAAACAATCAGGAGAGTCACATCAGGACAAGAAGGCATCTTCTCAGATGAAACTTCACATGTGAGGGGTCAGAATTAATGAGAGGTGAGGACAAACTTAATGCACACACAGTTAACTCTGATTATAACTGAAAGGGTGGCAGGGAAGGAGAAATGGTTCAGCAGTTAAGAGCACCTGCTGCTCTTGTAGAGGATGCATGTTCAGTTCTCAGCACTCACATGGTGGCTCACAATTATCGTTATTCCAGTTTCATGGGATCCAATACCCTTTTCTGACCTCCGTGGGCACCAGGCATGTATGAAGTACACATACATACATACACTCAGGCAAAATACTCATACAAGTAAGATTAAAACAAGCAAGCAAACAAAACCAAGGGACTTCCTCAACTTGTTAATCAGTTTATTACAACACTGACAATATAAAGATATTTGAATTTTTGACATTTTTGTAGAGGATATATTATAAAGTTGTACATATAACTCCTTGATTGAACCCTGATTTCTTTTGGGGGGAAATAGGGAAAGGCATTTAGAGTCTCAGGGTCATCACTAGGATATTCTCTATCACTGGTTAATTATTGCTTCTAGTCATTTTTAGTAGAAAGAATGAGGCTGTAGTATTTATTTTGAAAGAAATAAAATTGAGTTCATAGTGATAATTTCATCTTAACATATGGGCCTTTATTTAACTTTCTTTTTTTCTTTTTTTTGGTTTTTCGAGACAGGGTTTCTCTGTGTAGCCCTGGCTGTCCTGGANCTCACTNTGTAGACCAGGCTGGCCTCGAACTCAGAAATCCGCCTGCCTCTGCCTCCCAAGTGCTGGGATTAAAGGTGTGCGCCACCACACCCGGCTTTTTTTTTTTTTTTTGGCACAGAGTTCTACTAAGTAGTCCAGGCCACTCTCCAACTCCTGACCCTCAAAGAAATGGGCTTAAAGGCAGACTGCAGCCAAGATTATAATAGTATTTTAAAAGGCAAAAAATGTATGTACTATAAGGAGAAACCAGAGTATGCAGTGTGATTTTAAGTAGACTTACATGGCAAGGCTAGATACCCTGCAAATTCTGATATCCTATAGAAAGCCTACTAGGAAAAGCACAGGAAGTACCTTTCCCCACCCAGTATTGGAGTCAAAGCACACTAAACATGACTCCATCTGTGAGTCATGCGGTCTAGCCCAGGAAGCACTCCTTGAGAAAAGTGAGGACAACTATCATTTCTCAGAGACTGTGCAGCTAGTGTTCAACACACAAAGAATCCTCAGGAGCCATGCTGTGGTCCCACAGGGCTTTCACTGGGTGGCATACCACCAGCAACCCATTTCACAAAAAACATGAACATCACAGAAAATGAAATCATTACCTTGCCCTTTCCATGAGGAATTCCCAAAGGACAGTGTGTCACTGCACCGAGCAAGGCTGCCACAGCAAAACTAAAGCCAGTCACTGCTTCTGGTGAAGACTTGAGTGTCGCGAGCCGTTCTAGGCACCGATCTAAGAGAGGTGTCAGATAAGAAGGCAAGGCCACCGCAATGCAGTGCAAGCACCAGGCTGCAGCCAGTCGAACAGCAATGCTAGGGTGCAGAACCACTGAGATGACACTGTCCAAAAGGCCTGCAAGGACAGAGTAAAGCAAACGGCTTATGTGTACTGACAGAACTCATTTCAGCCAGAAGACAGTCAAAAGAATGGACAGCCACCTGCATATAAAATATACTACTTCTACGAAAAGCCAAATTACAATGGAAGAAGTGAGATGTAACTAAATTGTTTTTTTTGTTTTTTTTTTTTTGGTTTTCAACGTAGAGATCTCTTCTAGTATTATCTCATGAAAATGAACTTGTTGTTGTTGTTTTCGAGACAGGGTTTCTCTGTGTAGCCTTGGCTGTCCTGGAAC
>NC_034596.1:49008765-49015786 GCF_900095145.1 Mus pahari
AGTGCTGGGATTAAAGGCGTGCGCCACCACACCAGGCTATGAAAATGAACTTAAGTTATGCCAATACACAAAAGAGAAATTTTATTTCTAGTAATCTTGAGATCATTAGTAATTGAACATTGTATTGGGAACTAAAATTGCTACTATAAAACAAAGCCACTGTTAAAAAGTCATACCTTGTCCTAACCCCTTTTTAAAAAAAAAGATTTTAATTCGTTTTAGGTTTGTGTCTGTGAGTACAGATGCCCCCAGAGGACAGAAGCACTGGACCCCCAGAGCTGGGTTACAGGCAGCTAGGAGCTGCCTGATGGGCGTGCTAGGGTTCGAACTTGCCCTTGTGCTCTTAACCTCCAAGTCATCTTTCTAGCTTAGTGCTCCTGTAGAAAAATCTAGCACATTACAGGAATGGTAATATCCTTCTTATCTACTGCACAGCTTTTATCTTAGAGCAAATTCTAAAACCAAGGTTTTGCCAGGAATTCAGTGGTCTAACCCACTAACAACATGTTAGAATACAGTGATCAGCAAAAACGTTTCTATTTATTGATTCAAGACAGACCTTTGTTGAAACATGCAAGTTTCCTGCTAACTGCTACAGAAATTTAAAGCACTTACAAACATATAAATGATATAAACACAAAGGTACTCAGTAAGTAGAAAGCAATGCAGAAAGCAAAGCCACAGACAGGAAAATAAAAAGGAACTAGCCACTACAGACCACCGTCTTAGTGATTTCACTGATCCAACTCAGCCTAAGCAGGTAAACTGACAGAGTGGATAGCAGATGAGTAGCTATGTCTCCTGGGAAGGACGGGCGGACATGGTCACTGATGTCACTCCTGATGATATTACTTTGATACAGAAACCCTCAGTTAAGCAGGGTGGTAGTCACATAACTGTGAACTCACAAAACCACTGAGGAGCATATTTTAAAGGAGGGAACTTCATGCTATCTGAAGATATCACAATTCTGATAAATTACTCTAAAAGGCAGAAAATTATTTTCAGAAAGAAATAAAGATGGCTTAAAGACCCCTGAGGAATGAGACTGCATCTAGTCCACAGATAGTGGTGTTTCACTGCAGGGAGAGAAGAAATCCAGGCTTACTTCTCTGGAAGTTTTCCATTACACTTCAGAAAGAGAAATGAGGACAGCATTACAAAAGAGCTTTCTAATTTGTTTCTGTAAGGATGGGATCTCACTATGTAGCCTTTACCCTCTGAGTGCTGAGACTAAAAGTGTGCATCTTGCCACACCTTGCCACAGAACCTTTCATTACAAAGGGGGAAAATGGCAAACAAGCCACCAGATCCAAAACCCCCAAATGCCCTCTCCTCTCTTTAAGTTGTGTGTGTGTGTGTAGGTACATGTGCCCTCAGAGGCCAGAAGAGGGCATTAGATCCCTTGGCGCTCATCACTGGCTAAACGGCCTGACATGGTCTCTGATAACCAGGCTCAGGTCCCCAGGAAGAGCAGCATGTGCTCTTAACCACTGAGCCGTCCCTCCAGCCTTCAAACACATCTATACTTTAAAATAATCTTGATATAAACTTCCGAGAAACATCTAATGAGTCTCTAGTGGTTTCACAGTTGTAAGTAAGCTCCAGGTTGTTTACATCACAGACATTTCCTTCCTCCAGGACAAGTGAAATGCAGAACTGAGATGGTCACAAACAACAGATCTACCTGTACTGGAATCCTGGAGCAAAGGGGCAGCTGTAGTGCCAAGACTGTGGATGAGATTTCCAAGTTCTTGTAACGCACAAACCAGCATATGCTGGCTGGCTGCTACATCCGTGGAACTGAGACGGGTTTCCAAATTACCATCACTCAATACGGCATCTACCAGAAACACAGGAACAACTTATGCATCACTTTTATAAACACACATCATAGGAACTCAGTGTTAGGAGCAGAAAAGCATAAGGCCAGAGTGGACACAGTACATCCACTTGGTCAGCAGGCAGAAAAATCCTTGGGGAGGTCAGTGGGATGTTTAAGTGGGCAATCACATAAAGGATAGACTGAGTTTGAATGACTAGATAGCTTGAAAAATAATTTTAGATAACTAATTTTATTATTTTATGCATATGAGCATTTTGCCTGCATGGGTGTATGCACAAAACATGTGTGCCTGGCCCTTGAGGAAGTCACATGAAGGTGTTAGATTCCTTGGGACTAGAGTTACAGACAGTTATGAGTCACCACGTAGGTGCTGGGAATCAAACCCAGGTCCCCTTCAAGAGCAACAAGTACTCTTAACCACTGAGCCAACTCTGCAGCCCCTGAACTAAGATTCAATTCACACAACATGGTCAGATCCCTTGTTACTCACAAGGAAAACTCAAGACACTACCTCCCCACCTTTCAGCTAGTATCAAGTAAGAAAACTCAGGGTGATGAGAGCGGGACAATGTATAACCTGAAATAGTCTGTTTAAAAACAGCAATCATCTGAAGTCGTACAGGAACCTCAACAAGAATTTTAAGAACTGTTATAACCAGCCTTTAAGATTTTTGTTAGGGAACTAGAGGTGTGGTTCAGTGGTTAGAAGCACGTTCTGCTCTTCCAGAGGGCCTGATTCCTAGCACCCATGTTGGGTGGCTCACAGCCACTCAGGCTGCAGAGGAGCTAATGACCTATTCTGGGCTCCTAAGGCACTCAACATACATGTGTGTAGATACATACACATGAATAAAGTTGTGTTTTTTTTTAAAAAAGTATTTTTAAACTATATGGTAATGCAGAAGCACTGCTTTTCAAGGGTGGTTCCTGACACTGGTAAAGCAGACTGTTTTAGTAGATCCGTACCCATAACTTTCTTTAGCCTCCAGATGGCCTGGCAGATCGCCTGTGCAGCAGCAATCTGAGCCTTCTCTCCAAGCAGGCCTCCTAGAGTCGCTCGAAGAATGAATGAGACACATCGGCGACAGCAGACGGCGTCAACCTGCGTCTGTGTGGCTTTAGGATTCGACTGGGATACAAGGCTTAGGATATGGGAAAGAAAGGCAGCAAGATTCTTTTCTAGCCAAGCTCCTCCTAATGTTGAAACAAACACCACGTAGGCCTAAAAAGAAAGCAAATTCATCTTCAAAATTTGACCATTTCAGTTGCAAATCAACACCTTTTTTGTTCACAGAAATACATAGAATTTCTACTCCACACAGCATCCTCCCCAGACTCAGTCACTTGATCCAGGTTAGTGCAACACTAGGTGTGTTTGCGGCCAGACTGGAGTTCCAGTCTCTCAGTGCAGAGTCCACCTCTGCCCACCTCTGCTGCGCCTCTACTCTACTGCTGCCAGGCTCTACAAATGTTCAGTAGAGAGCTAGTGCCAGATAATTTGTAAAATGTATCCCTGGCTTCTGGAAACAAAGGCTTTAAGGTACTTACCCTCATGAACAAGCAAGCTGAACTCAAACGCACAGACACCTTTAGCTACACTCCTATCCCGTAACTCCAAAGGACTGTTCTAGACACCTTAGGGAAGTTGCTGTTCTTTATCTCCACGAATGCTAACGGCTTGTCTTACCCCAGATACAAAGACAAGCAGTCTTCTCAAGCAATATGAAACATGGAAAACAGTTTACAGCCACACTGGAGAGCTCTCACGTCATGATCTAGTCACACAGCATGAGCCATCAGGGTGTACAGAGATTTTTATTTCATTTTAAATTGTTCACTTAAGGTCTTCAGCGTGCACTGACTTCATTTTTTGGCTGGACTTAGTACATTTTAGGGATGTAGACAAAGATCTTGTACATGGCAGGCAAGAGTTCCAACTCCAGTCCAGTGCAGCCCATCAGGGCTGCTCTAAAGTAGTCTGTGTCGACTCACAGCACCCAGGAAGAAGCTGGCTCGGGTTAAGGCTACAGTGTGGCCTTCGTAGTGTTCTAGTCTACGAAACCTTTCCATGAGTTTAGTTTTAAAATCTGTGTTTAGGACAGAAAATTATACAGCAAACACACAGATTGTATGCCATGATCTTTTGTAGGAGTTAAAATCGTACGTCATCTTGACACATTAAGTAACATGTACTGGTATTAAGTTGTGCTGTGTAAGAGTTCACAACCACAGTGGAAGACATGGTAAGCCATGAGATACATGACAGCACAGGAAAGAAAAAATGACTGGCTTAAAGAAACTAAGAAAAACCCATTACTAAAAATTAAAACCACATTTAGGTTATAAAAAGCTCTTAATTTGTCACCTTGTTTTAAAACTGTTTTAGGTTCACCACAGGTATTTATAAACATGAGCAGAACGAGCAACTTCGAACTATGGAGTCAGGTCCTAAAACTCTGACTAGAGCCAGTGGGAACTGCAAGTAGGTGACTGAGTTCTGATTCGGACCTGAGTAACTCCAACTCGAACATCTTTGCTGACTGAACTGCTTCCTTTCAGCATATCTCCACTGGCTCGAAGGAATCCTGAACTCCCACGCAGAAACCCTGCTCCCAGCAGTTCCAGAACTTCCTCCAGTGACACTCTGCGAGCACTCTGCCTTGAGCCCGCTATGACAAAGAACAAAACAGCAATTCATAGTGTACAGACTCCATTTTTTAAAAAGAGAATTTGGATGCCCCCACCCCCACACCACCAGACCTCCCCACTCCCTGGGGCCCCAAGTCTCTCAAGGGTTGGGTGCATCTTCTCTGAGTCTAGACCCGGCAGTCCTCTGCTGTACATGTGTCGGGGGGCCTCATATCCGCTGGAGTGTACTGCCTGGTCGGGGGCTCAGTGTACAGACTTAATTTAATGCACAAGCTTTTTACTGTTTTTTGTGATGGAGACCTGACCACCCTAAGTACATGCTCTGCTGCTGAGCCACATTTATACATAGTCTCTATTTGCCAAAAGCAAGCACATTGACAGAAACACTAAAAATCCAAATGTAATATAAAATTCATAGGAATTCTGTATTAATAAACAAAAGAAGTCACAAGATAATTTAGTGGTCCTTTGGGATGAACCCTGGGGGGGGGGGCTGGGGATGTAGCTATGTGGCATATTGCTTGCCTAGAACACAGAGCTGTAGGTTCAATCCCTAGCCTTCAAGCGAAAAGGAGCCCTAAGTGCCCTCATGGACGGCAGGAAACAATCAAACTCAGGACTGAAATCAACCAAGTGGAAACAAAAAGAACTATACAAAGAATCAACCAAACCAGGAGCTGGTTCTTTGAAAAAAATCAACAAGATAGATAAACCCTTAGCCAGACTAACCAGAGGGCACAGGGACAGTATCCAAATTAACAAATTCAGAAATGAAAAGGGAGACATAACAACGGAAACCGAGGAAATTCAATAAGCACTTTTATAATGCAGTCCTCCACTCTGTTCTTTACTCTACCCGTGTTCTAGTGCTAAGAACAATCTGTGGAATTAATATTTTTAAGAGAGTTTGAATACAGATTTGTTCTAATCTCAATTTCTTTGGTGACTTTAAGATTTATACCTCTTTTTTTTTAAGATTTATTTATTTATTATATGTAAGTACACTGTAGCTGTCTTCAGACACTCCAGAAGAGGGCGTCAGATCTTGTTACGGATGGTTGTGAGCCACCATGTGGTTGCTGGGATTTGAACTCGGGACCATTCGGAAGAGCAGTCAGGTGCTCTTACCCACTGAGCCATCTCGCCAGCCCAAGATTTATACCTCTTAAATGTAATTTTTTTTTCTGGTTTGGGTGTGTGTGTGTACACAGCACACACACACACACACATATAGATGTCTTCTTCCCAGCATAGGCTGCTTGAACCTCTCCAAATATGAATGTCTGAGTGAATTGCAAGGGAAACCCACAGGGAAAAGTCTCCCTGTGGTGCCTGTGGGCCTCCCATGGAGAATGAGAAGACTGCACTTAAACCTCTGCTACTGTTTCCCATGTGGTCTTAACATGGTGGCACTTCTGTCCTCTCTCAACCCTAGTTGAGGAGCAATGTTTTAGAGAAACTGTAGATCTTCCTCTATAGAACAATGAATTACTTCTATAACAATGTTTTCAAATAATGTACACACAAGTTATATGGAGTGCTTGATAAAGTAAGGGAAGGGACTCAACCCAGCCCGAGTGTGGCAAACATGGTCTGGCAGGCCTTGTCCTTCCCCCATCCCCTCTGCCTTGCTAAAACCTATTAGATTACATTCCTAAAGCTAGCCACCAAGTCTACTTCTTATCCCTGAAGCTGACTACCAAGGTCCAGCCATCAAAAGCCCCCCTTGACTCATCTAATTAACATGGCAATTATAAACCACCATTTTCCTATGTGCCAAGCCTGTCTTCTCTCTATCCAGAGGCACTCCTTTGTCCTCTGAGACAAACACCCCCACTCCTCGCCCGCTCTCTCCCCTTCTCTCTCATCCTCTATCTATCTCTTGTCTTTGTCTCTTACAAATGCCTTCTGTTCCTCTGGGGAAAATAACTCTACGCGTTGAGAACTTGGTCTTGGGAGTCCTGGGCCAATATTGATCTCTTATAGTGAGAGTTGAGATTAAATCAGGCGGGCCTTAGGATTCTGCACTTCTTAAACTGCTCAGCTTCTACCTTCTGATCTGAGGATATCGGAGTCAGGGTCTATTTGTTTGAGCTTTTTATCACTGAAGATAGAATGATAAAGTTTTCAATTATTCATCAGTGTTTTACATACACTATAAATTAAAACTTTGTTTTAAAACATACCCATCATTGCTTATACTTAAGAGAATATAGAGTGAATACAACTAAATTGTCCAAATAGAATAAATTCCAAACATCTGTTTGAAACATCAGGTGTGCTGTTTAACCAATCTAGAAAAAAAAGCCAAATATAGTAAGACACAATCTTAAAATAATTTAAAAAATTTAGGCCTTATGTCTTATTGAATAACAGAAATACTTTGAAATTCTTTTTTGTTGTTGGTTTTGTTTCAGACAGGATTTCTCTGTGTATTCCTAACTGTCCTGGAACTCACTCAGTAGCCCAGGCTGGTCTCAAACTCATAAAGATGCCTCTGCCTCTGCCTCTGCCTCTGCCTCTGCC
>NC_034596.1:49016057-49026716 GCF_900095145.1 Mus pahari
CTTCTGCCTCTGCCTCTGCCTCTTCTGCCTCTGCCTCTTCTGCCTCTGCCTCTGCCTCTTCTGCCTCTTCTGCCTCTTCTGCCTCTTCTGCCTCTGCCTCTTCTGCCTCTGCTGCCTCTTCTGCCTCTTCTGCCTCTGCCTCTTCTGCCTCTTCTGCCTCTTCTGCCTCTTCTGCCTCTGCCTCTTCTGCCTCTTCTGCCTCCTCTGCCTCTGCCTCTGCCTCTTCTGCCTCTGCCTCTGCCTCTTCTGCCTCTGCCTCTTCTGCCTCTGCCTCTGCCTCTGCCTCTTCTGCCTCTGCCTCTTCTGCCTCTGCCTCTGCCTCTTCTGCCTCTGCCTCTGCCTCTTCTGCCTCTGCCTCTGCCTCTGCCTCTTCTGCCTCTGCCTCTACCTCTTCTGCCTCTGCCTCTGCCTCTTCTGCCTCTGCCTCTTCTGCCTCTGCCTCTGCCTCTGCCTCTGCCTCTTCTGCCTCTGCCTCCGAAGTGCTGGGATTAAAGGCGTATGCTACCACTGCCTGGCCAAAACCCTTTTTTATAAAAGACAATAATTGAATAAAGCATAGTATACTTCTAGAATTGTTTGGGTTTTTTCCCTCTCATTTTTTAACCTAATTGTTTGAGAATGATGTCTTAGGACCTATAACAATGTAACAATGTTTGTCAACTACAACTGATTTATATTCTGTTTCTCAAAAATTAAGAATGGGTAGCTGCAATGTTACAACACAGGAGATTAAGTTAAAGAAGTCACTCTGAAAATAACTAAATAACTTTACCTGCTCCTGGATGCTTAGCAATTACAGCTTTAGCCAACACTGTACCCAGCAGTTTTGAAACTGATATCCGCACGTCATAATTGGAACCTTCAAAGGACTTAAAACATAGTGTGGCCACACTGTCCAGGTCTGTGCTCCACATAAAGATGGCCTCATTCTGGAGTTCAAGAAGACACTATGCAAATGAACACACAAATTAATGAAGAATCAAAATAAAAATGTCAGGTTCAAATCTGTGTAAGTTGTAGAAATATAGTAGTTGATACAACTTCATAGTATTTTCTATGTTGACAGGAACAACCAAGGACTATTAACATTCATATATATAATTACAAAAGAGGTGAGAGGACAACCCCCTTCTAATTCCCAGAAGCACATTTAAAAAAAAAAAAATCCTTTAGAGTCAACCTGTTAAATATGAGCAACAATGAGAATAATTCAAGCAGTACCAAGTGACTTCAATAACAAGTGTTCTGCTCAGTCAACTATGTCAAGGACAATTTAAAAAAAATAAAACCAGGAGCAATAATAAATCTAAACAAACACGTTTTGGTTCACACAGATACAGAGAAGGCGTACAGGAAACAGAATGCATTGGTCAGTGTGGAAGCTTGACCTTCTTTTTCTGGCCTCTGGCTCCTCATGTCAGCATGTGGAGGTCCGCTGAGCTGATTTCTAGGCTTGCAGTTCTAACATCATGTGGAGGGGACTTCACCCCCTCTGTACATGGTTTAGGGAAGTGGCAACTAGACCATTTTACCTTGGCAGCAGCACATCGGACAGCCATGGATCTGTCTGTTAAGCAGGACCGGGCAGCCTTGTAAACATCCCTGTGGCACGGTGCAGCGGCAGCACCCAGCCCAGTCAGTATACTCTGCAGACTCAGCATGATCTCATAGCGGCCTTGAGACTGCCAAAAGGAAAAGAACAATGTAAAGAATAACGTGGGCATCCACAGAGAGCAGCACTAAGCACTGTGCTTATTTCAGATTTAAGAAAATTCAGATTTCTTCATATACTCACCAACTTATTCTGACATCAAGAAACACTGACCATTGAGCTCCCTATTTAAAAGTGTTGTCTGTACACATTAAATCTCAACACAAAGTACTATCTGTACATATTACATCCCAGCACTCTGTGAGGCTCAGACTTGAGTTATAGCTGTACCTCAGTGAGAGTACTTGTCTACCCAGGCTCCACATTCAATCTCACCGCCAAAAAACAAGGGCTGGAGAGTTGGCTCATCCGTTATGAGCACTGACTGCTCTAGCAGATGACCCAGGTTCAGTTCCCAGTAGTCACAAAGCAGCGCACAATCATCTGTAACTCATTTCAGGGGATCCAGTGCCCTCTTCGGGCCTATAAGGAGCACCAGGCATGTTTGTGGTGCACATACACACATATAGACAAAAGACAAAAACACATAAAACACACACATGCACATACACACACAACTCCACAAAGGTACCTGCTCTTCCCTCTAATTACACAGTGCTTACTCCTTTCCAATGCTAGGGCAATAACTAATCTATTTCCCAGGTATTGTATATGTTCTAGATATATTTAATTGATAGAGTCACACAGATACTTTGCATGCTTAAAAAATATAAACCGTTCATTAACTCCAGACATAAGAACACCTAAAATGCTACTATGCTATTCTTCAGTTGTACTTACCTCTGCACTCTTCATAGCTTTAAGAATATTCCCCACGGTGTCGGTGAAGCCGTTAGCCAGTATTCTACCCAACTTCTTGTACAGGGAACCCAAGCACACCACAGCAGCACTGAAACAACATTTAAATTAGAAGAGATGTCATGACCAAAACAGGGGGCAGGGCATAAAAATCGTGAGACTATGTAATTGTGACTATTAAAACTGCTAGTCTTATGGTTGTACTTTTTACATTTTGGAGAGTATCTTCAGATACTAAAATTTTAAAAGATTATGTGGGTATGTGTATGCCTGTATATGTGTATGTGAGCACAGTGCCCATAGAAGCCAGGGGGTTGGGGACATCAGATTCCCCTGGCTCTGCAGTTAAAGGCAATTGTGAGTTGCCTGCCCATGGGTGCTAGGAATTCAATTCAGGCCTTCTGGAAGAGTGGTTCATGCTCTTAACCACTGAGCCATTCCTCCACCTCCTTAAAGTGCTTCGAACTGTGGTGAAGTATCTATCATTAACCTATATTTTCTTCTGTCTTAGTTTACTACTAAGAACTTAGTAAAAGAATAAACAAAATCTGAAGAACTGAAAACATTCTTAAGGAAGATGTTTTCAATCTCAAAGCTAGACATATCTTGTCTTAATTAGTCTTTTTATTGTGCTGGTTATTAATTACAGCATTAGGGACTGAAGCCAAGGCCTTTGTGAATGCTAGGCCATGAGTGACGGTCCCATCTTACTGTTACTTAGTGCCGGGCCTTCTAGGCATGCTTCCTACTACTGAGTTATATATTCTAGGCACCTAATTTTTTTCTAAAGAATTATTTTATGTGTACGAGTGTTTTGCCTGTATGCATGTATGGGCATCATATGCATTCCTGGTGCCTGTGGAGGTTAAAATAGGGCACTGAATCTGGTACTGGAGTTACTGGCAGTTGTGAGTCAACATATGGATGTTTAAGAACTGAACCTAGGTTTTCTGTAAAAGCAACAAGGACCTTAACTGCTGAGCCATCTTTCCAGCTCCACTGAAATATTTTCAAAAGGACTTTCTTGATAGCAAAATGGTCTGTTTGTTTGTTTGTTTTTATTTCTTGAGACAGGGTTTCTGTATGTAGCCCAGATGTCCTGAAACTCACATTGTAGACCAGACAGGCCTCAAATTCAGAGATTCGCCTGCCTCTGTTTCCCAAGTGCTGGGGTTAAAAATGAGGCTATTACTGCCCAGCTAAATTTTATTTTTTTAAAAGATTAGAAATTGAATCAAACTGGGCATGGTGGCAAATGCTTTTAATTCCAAAATTCAGGAGGCAGACACAGAAGGATCTCTGTGAGTTCAAGGCCAGCCTGACCCACATAGGGAGTTCCAGGACAGACAGGACTACATAGAGAGACCCTGCCTCAAAATCAATCAATCAATCAATCAAAAGGCAAAAAAAGAAAACTTGAAACAAAATGAATTTATGATTAATTTCAAAAACAACTGTCAAAGTTTATATAATTTAGAAAAACCATACAAGGAAACAATATTTTATATTGTCAGGTTTTAATGTTTAACTTACAGTTTGGTGGGAAGGTAACTTGGAGAGTCATCTTTGCTCCGAATAAGATCATTACATTTATCGATTGTCTCATAAACAGAGAATGTGTCTCCAATACTATAAAGGATGGCCAGGTTCTGAGCAAGGAGCTTGCGCGTGGGAGGCCCCGGGGAGCTGTTCAGTAAGGACAGGAGCTGCTCAACAAGAGTCTTCTGCTTCTCCCTGACGTCCTCCTACAAAGAAGGCAACGGAGCACAAGGAAGTCAGTGGAACTCCTGGCTGTCCAGGAACACTCCACACTGTTCTGACTGGGCTCACAGTTGCTGACGAGGGCACTGTGCTGTGCTGACAAGTGGTTCTTCACTTTGCTATCACTAAAAGGAAGCTCTTAAATACACTACAGTCCATTAACAGAGACAGAGATCCATTTCATCTGCCTATTTGAAAGACGCACAAATCTGTGATTTTATAGCTTCTCACTAGGCCGGCTCTCCCCCACGTAGTTATGTGAGCAGTTAAGGTGGCAGCCTACAACCCAAAACACAGAGGAGACCTGCAGCAGCCTCCTGATTTATCCAAGTCTTTCCCAAAGTCTAGATCAGTTTTCTTTTTATGTAAGTAAATGCACGGAGATGCCAACAGTCCACTCTACTTTACCTGGGCGCTCTGAAAAGGAGCCACTATAGCACTAAAGGCACTTGGTGCTCATTGAGGCCTCAATTCCTCAACTTAGTTAGTGTTCAATTAGCAGATAGAATTCTATCTTTAAAATAACAAAACAACAACAACAACAAAAAACTTTCTCCAGTTCGACATGGTGGCAGATGCCTTTAATCCCAGCATTCAGGAAGCAAAGGCAGGTGGAATGCTTGAGTTTAAGGCCAAACTCTCTACAGAGAGTTCCAGAATAGCTAGGGCTACACAGCACAGAGAAACTGCCTAAAAAAAAAAAAAAAAAAACAAAACCAATTTTTTCCTTTTCTTTAAAAAAAAACTTATGTATATTGGTATTTAGCCCATATGTATGCACCACATGTACATCCAAGGACACAGCCAGAAGAGGACGTAGGGTCCCCTAGAACTGGAGTCATATAGCTGTAAGCTGCAATGTGAGTACTGGGAATTAAATCTGGGTCCTCTGGGAAAGCAGCCAGTGTTCTTACAGCTGAGCCATCTCTCCAGTCCCAGAACTTAATCTTAGCTTATTTCCCTAAACGTACCTAATTTTAATGTAAAATTAAAAGACACTTCAGAAGGGACAAGGAATCAACCATAGTTCACTGCTAAGTTTTTAATTCTTGAAGGTAAGCAAATTCATCAAATCTCTTATATTACAGAGCCTGGTAACAATAAATTGTTTCAGAATGAGAATGGTCTTCAATTTATTTAAAATCAGTTTCTAAATTAACAAACTCTTGTTTTTTATTAAATCTTACATGTATTCATGTGGCTTTGGGTGCATGTGCATGTACATGTGTGTGCTGGGTATGTAGAACCCAGATATTCCCCATGGGCAGCGTGTTCATATCCCTTTTGCATTACATACCGTACTGTGATTTTATAAAACCATACTGTGATTTTATAAAACATCCTCATTTTAGATGGCCCACAGTATGAGAACTCAGTTTTCTTTCTTTGTATCTATTTCATGAGCTTTATGAGGAGTATGTTTATTAAAGAGCTTTTCAATTAATATTCTCTTTATACTTTTTACAGTTTTTGAAAATAAAATTTCAACAGGATTGTTTAGCACCACAGGACGTCAGAACTTTACATATTTGGAGAAATACAAGATGCAAAAGATAATAAAAATGATCCACAATGTGGTTGTGGGTAAGTGGTGTGTGTATCTGTGCATATATGCATGCATATGCATGTATGCATGTATGTATGTATGGACAGACTTTAGAGTACTGGAGACTGAACTCAAGGTTTCATGCAAGCTAGGCCAGCACACTACTACTGATCTGTACCCAGCCCAAGTGTTACATGGATGTTTAAATATTGGCTGATTTCTTTTTTTTTTTTTAAAGATTTATTTTATGTATGTGAGCACACTGTAGCTGTACAGATGGTTGTGAGCCTTCATGTGGTTGTTGGCAATTGAGTTTTTAGGACCTCTGCTCGCTCTGGTCAACTCCGCTTACTTGGATCAGCCACACTCAGTCCCTGCTCACTCTGGCCCAAACATTTATTTATTATTATACATAAGTACACGGTAGCTGTCTTCAGATGCATAAGAAGAGGGCGTCAGATCTCATTATGGGTGGTTGTGAGCCACTATGTGGTTGCTGGGATTTGAACTCAGGACTTTCGGAAGAGTCAGTGCTCTTACCCGCTAAGCCATCTCACCAGCCCATATTGGCTGATTTTTTCCTGCTTTTTTGAACTTGTAAAATTAAAAGAGACACTTCAGAAGGGACAAGGAATCCACCATATTTCACTGCTAAGTCTTAAGAAATTTTACCTTTCACAAACTGATAGGTGACTATAGACAAAGCAAGAAAAATAAACAAATGGAACCAAACATTTCTGGCACATAACACAACAACAACAACAACAAAAAATCAGCACTTGCAATGTTACCCACCCTGTTTGTAGCTAGCAAGAGCTTCTCCAAGTATCTCAACCACTCAAAAATAAACTCAGCCTTCTGAACTTCACCTAGTTGACTGGATGCTTCTTCACTGAGCAGCAAGCTGTGAGCTAATTCCATTCCTTGCAGCAAATTCTCTTAGCTGGTCACAAGTCTTCTCATGTATATGTACCTTAGGTGTATGCACGACACATAAGGAACCGAGCCTGCGATGGAGAAACAACACGCTGTGAAAGGTGAGTAAGAGGAAGGCCATGAGAACGCCAGAGATTCCTACCAGAAGTAAAAGCACAGCTAACTAAGTATAGCTTTAGAACTGCCGCAGGTCAATCCCAGAAAGGTCCCAGGAGTAAGTTCCAGTTAGCTGACCCAAATTCATCTTCCCATTCAGTGTCTACTTTCAAAAAGACGGACAGGCCAAACAGGGCAGACTGTCAACAGGCAAAACCAAAACAAAACAAATCAGTAAAACCAAGCGATAATCCACTTACATTCTCCTAGTTTTAGGGTCAGCTAATAAGCTCCTATGTTAGACTTTCAGCACTCATGGCATCCTAAATGTCCTTGTATTGAATGTGTCACAGGTATTTAACAAGCGACCGAATATCTAGACATACTCCTGAAATGCTGTGGTGAAGCTGACCACTTCCCTATGTCTCCTGTGCACGTTTCCAGAGTGTCTGCTCTTCTTTAATAAAGAGCCACTTGCAGCTCTGTGGGTTTAAGGCTAGCCACCTCTCCCCCAGAGGGTCATCTCATCCGAGTTTAGTTGTGAACAAACTTTTTTTTCCTGATAAATCCATCAATTAATCATCAAACAAACAAATTATTAGAGAGCCAGGTCAAAGTGTTTGTCACCAGACCTGACAAGTTCCAGGACCTAGAGAGCAGAAGGAGAAAACTGACTCTTGCAAATTGTCCTCTGACTTGTATACAAATATGATGGCACACACACACCCAATAAAATTAATTTTATTAAAAATACTTCTGCTCCAGTGTGAGGACACAAGCATCGAGTCCAGCCATGAGGCAGTGGAGCGGTAGGATCACTTGAGCCCAGGAGCCTGCCTAGGACCCTTTTAGGGACCAACACCACAGCAGCTGCCAGAGAAGCAGCAGCATCAATGACATGAAGTACATGTGAGGTGACACACAGGGGATGACTTCTCTAGTGCATCAAAAAGAACCGGATTAAATAGTTCAGAAGAGTAAGGTTGACTGCTATAGGTAATTAAAATATATAAAATGTATGCCTTATGGTTCACTAAGCAAAACTAGTTATTTTAATGGGAAAGCCAGTAAGATATGTTAGACAACCAGGTGTGAGATATAGGAAGGTTTTTATTTTTATTTTTTCTTTCTGAGTGATTCCTAATATATTTACACTTCCAGATCATCATAATTACTAGATATCTGAAAATCCCTTAAAGACTTGAGTGAATTCCCACACTTTATCTTACTCGTGTTAGCTGCTTTGAACCCATGTCTAGATTCCAGGACACATTCCTGATGGAAAACCCTCCTGTGTGGGTTCTGTCCTCTCACACCTGTGCTCTAGCCATCTGGTGGCTTCTTCCCCATCACTACCGCCACAATGCCCAACACTGTCTACACATGATGAAGCACCCAGAGTCACCCCAAACCAAAACAAACCCAACCTAGTTTATTTTCAGAAGTGTTACTTTCAAGGGGCAAAGAACAATACAAACATCCAGTGGGTGGCACCACCACTTGGGAAGCAGAGGCAATAAATAGTTAAGGATTATCTATCTGTAGACATACAGGTGAGCCAAGGCCACCTTGTTTTAGTTTTATAAAAAACAAACAAACAAAACCAAAGGATCAATATAAAAAACGCTGCTAAGAATTAATTTTTACAGAAATAACATGAATTCTAGCTTCTTGTTTTAAAAGCTCCTTCCTTTCTTAAAATACCAAACTGGGACTGATGAAATAGCTCAGTAGGAACCTGCAATACCAGTGATGGTCGGAATTAGAATCCTAGAACCCATCCTTGTAAATGCTAAATGGGCTCGGTGACCTGCCCATCATCCCAGCATTTGGGAGGGAAAACCGGGATCCTTGGAGCAAGGCAGACTAACCATGTGAGGAGCTCTGAGTTCAGCTCACAGACCACACCTCAGTGAATAAGGTAGAAAGTGATGGGAGAAGACTCCTGAGGTCAACTTCCAGCCTCTACAGGCATGCTCTGGTTATTTGCCTGCACAGCCCCTCACACATGTTCCCCAAGTCCCAAACATACTTATATGCATGTACAAAGGAAAAAGAATTATTAAAATGAACTGGTTAAAATATTCACAATTAAGGACAGAATTTAGAAATGTTAGAGAAATACTTTCCCATGAGAAACTTAAGCATACTATACTTTGTCCTTAATATCTAAGACTCTGGAGGGAAACTAACCTTAGTGCACAGAGAGATGTTCTTATAATCACCAGGGTAAATGACAGTCTAAGAATCAAATTACCCTTTCAGGAGGCTAACAGTACTGCTGAAAAGACACTTTTTTTCCTTAGACAGCAGCAATATTGTGGTGTAAAATGATCTATCAAGAAGCAAAATAGCTAATACAATGTGATAATAAATAATTCAGCGAAAAGGCTGAAGCCCATAAGCAGGGCACACGTTCCCACTAATGCCTCCCATGCACCCCCATGTGAGCAGGGCACACGTTCCCACTAACGCCCCCCATGCACCCGCATGTGAGTAGGGCACACCGTTTCCACTACCCCCCCCCCCCCCCGTGCACCCTCATGGGAGGCGCTCTGGAGGGCGGCAGCAGCTCCCAGGGCACAGTCACCTTCCCACCTCCAGCTGCGCCTGAGCTCTGCACATCTGCACTCAAACAGGACAAGCAAAGACACTGCACACAGAGGCTCTGACCTCAAGTCTGGCTTTTAGGATGATGTCTACAGAGACAAAGTTGCCTCCTTTAAGTTTTAATATAACCGCACACTCCATATGCAGAGGAACTTCACTGCGCTCACTTTCCTCTTCCACTCATATTCTGTTGAGATTATGACCTGATTTATCTACTGAAAGTGAACACAGGCAGCAACATGCTTAGACATGCGCTTCCTTTTTAAGATGAGGTCTTGCTATGCTATCTAAGCTAACCTTAAACTTTCAATCCTCCTACTTTAGCCTTTGGAGTAGCTGGGAAGAGCCATGCAACATCACACCTGGCTAAGATCTACTTCTCAAAGTACAGTTAGTCATTGCTTGAAATAAAAAGTGACTTCACAAAACTGCTGCTCCAACTCTAATGCCAGCAGCAAGTTTAATGGCTGCCAATATTTACAATCACTTACTGTGGTGGCTGTACAATACTTTTAAGTGTGCAACATTTATTTTCTTAAATAAACCTTGCTATTTCTTAGATAAAGCTTCCTGTTCTTCTTGTATAACTATAATTGACCTTTTATCGTCTTGTTTCTCAACTGAGAGCTCCTGTATAATTAAAAATAAGATCCACACTTCCTATTCCAAGAGGAAAAACCAATCAAAGCTACACTAAAATCAATGCAAAAACAACATCCAACAGCGTAAATCAAATTCTCTGGCTCAGTGTCCAACATCTGGAACTCACAATCTTCTGGGCTTGAGCAGCTTCATTTCTCCAGCTCTGCCACCTGCAATACACACGCACACACGCACACAAACACACACACAATTGTCTTACAGGCTCACACCAGCTTAGTGGTCACCCCATGGCCTGCCATCCCTAATATGCTGGGGTCTATAACAGAGACTGCACCTTCACCAATGGCCTCCTAGCCTTTCTTCAGGGACTCTGACCTGCTACATAGTGCCAAGCCTCAGCTTCTCCTCATAACCCCTCCAATCTTTCACTTTCATGCCTGTAAAACGAGTACCACAAAGGAGACACTTATGATATTAAGGTCAGCTGCCCGTTTGAGATGCAGCCTTAAACCCCTGAAGCACAGCTTCTGTGTGCCCACCCCAAGGAACTGTGTGCCCACCCCAAGGAACTGTGTGCCCACCCTAAGGAACTGTGTGCCCACCCCAAGGAACTGTGTGCCCACCCTAAGGAACTGTG
>NC_034596.1:49026786-49051750 GCF_900095145.1 Mus pahari
AAGGAACTGTGTGCCCACCCTAAGGAACTGTGTGCCCACCCTAAGGAACTGTGTGCCCACCCTAAGGAACTATTCCCCAGATTTCACCTCAGTGATGCTCATCTCCTGTTGATCACAGCTGATTCCTCAGCTCTAGCTAACCAGTACCTACTGTCCCAGTAAATCAAAGGTGTAATTTTCATACATTCTTAATTCAAATCTATCACACGAACTGCCTTCATAACCTTTAGGCACTCTCCAACTTCTTTGTGAAGTTTCAGAAGCCAGGCCTCTGCTATCTGCACTCTTTCCAGCATTCTGATCTTCTGAGCTCCTACAACAGCTCTAAAAGAAGCACTCAACGGCTTTTCCAACCCACGGTCCCAAATATTCACAAAACAGTCAAAGGCATAAAAGACCACACGGTCAGGTCCTTCCAGCAACGTCCCACTCTTTGGTATCAATGCCTGTCCTAGTTTACTTTCTGTTGCTGTGAGAAAACACTGACCAATGCTGGGCAGTGGTACCCAGCACTCCAGAGGCAGGTGGATCTCTGTGAGTTTGAGGCTAGCCTGGTCCACAGAGCCAGGTCTACAGTTCCAGGACACCCAGGAGTACACAATGAAACCTTGTCTTGAAAAACCAAAACAAAACAAAATCAAACCTAACAAAGCCAAAAAACTATTGACCAAAACCAATTTGGAGATAAAAAGGTTTATCTGCCTCATCCTTCCATCGATGGCCATTATTAAGGGAAGCCAGGGCAAGGTCAACTTGGAAATCTGAAGTTGAAAACTGAAGCAGACCATGGAGGAACGCTGCTTACTGGCCTGCTCAGCTGTCTTTCTCATACAAGAAGGCCCATGTGCCTAGGGATAACACTGCCCACCATGCACAGACCACCTACATCAATTAGTAATCAGGACAACTCTTCAGTTGAGAATCCCTATTCAGGCTAGTCTAGTTTCTGTCAAGTTGATAACAACTATCCAACTCACACTCTATTTTGCTCACCAAAACAGTTATTTTACAGACCTGTGGTACTAGACCCAGCTCTGTGTATTATTATTGTTGTTGTTGTTGTTATTATTGACAAAGACAATGGCTTAACAAGTCTGCCTTTAGGCTGGGGTCCATCTCAGTGGGAAAGCCCTTACACAGCAGGCACAAGACCCTGGGTTTGATCATCAGCAAAGAAGGAAGTAAAGGAGGAAGGACCTCGAGAAGCAGGAAAGGGGAAGAAAATCTGCTCACAGCGAAACACTGTTTATATAGAAGGAAGTGACATCTATGTCCAGTGTCAATGTCCATGCTCCTTTAACTACCTCACAGGGTTTCTAATGGCTGCTGTTAATGGCAGTGACTAACACAGCTGCTGAGGGAGGCATCTTATAAAACTCATAGCCTGCTTCTCCTCCTCTCTTTACTCTGCTCCCTGCCCAGCACGCCAAAGCTTTTCACTAACATGCTAAGTTCTCAATGACACTACTTCCAGAGTCTTCTCAACCTGGATGGAAGGTCGGAAAGTACTGAAAGTATTATCTCAGCTTCGGTTACTTCTTTAAAAACCATCATACCAAACTCTCTCATCTCTTTTTGAAATGGAAGATTGCATCTGGGTGTCCAAGAACCCAAAGGCACAAAGAAGCTCAAAGAAGCTTCACTTGTCTGCATTTCCCTTAACAGTCCCCCGAAAGTCACAATGTACAGTATTTGGTACCTAGTTCAAAGTCCAGGGTCAGAAAGGAAAAAACAAAGCAGTGTATACAACACTTCATTGTTTGAGATCTCATAACTTTGACAGAAATCCCTCAACGCCTATTAATTCCATTTTGACATGATAAATAATCCAGCCAGAGTAGAATAGTGAACTACTACATTAAGTGTGAAAGGGCAAATCCCCTGAGAGCGGGAATAATCCAGAGCAGGCAGTGAACAGTGATGGAAGAAGTGGAACACCTCACTAAAGCTAGCTTTAAAAGCAGAAGTGAAAGGCGCTGCCAAGTGCACGAGATGCCAGCATCCACAAGCACAGCAGAATCTGCAAGCAGGGAAAGGAAACTCTACTCACCTTCAAAAACCAAAAACCTATCCTTATATCTGCTGCTTGCACAATCTGCCACATAGAACTTCCTTGTTTCAGTTAGACACAGTTTGCTTTAGATTCCAACACCACCACTACCAACACACCACCGCCCTTTATAGCTCTTATTCTAGTTAACGCTCACAGACTCACCCTTTACCACACTATGAACCAACAGTCCAGTTCATCTTCATGGGTCCAGTTCCATGGTTCTACACCAAGGCCACGACACATGATGGTTCCACTTATAATTCATTACTTGCACAGAATACCCAGCATAGAACTTCACACATGGCTCATCTCTTGGAGCCACACTGCCCTGAGGGCTTTCCTGGCAGACACGGCTTCTCACTCCCTGTCTCACTCACTCTTCATTTTACAATGACAGCTCCTTGGAACAACTCCTTATTTCTCTGCCTTACAGCAGCTATTGTCATGGCCCACCCATCTCACAGAGTAAATATACTGCCAAGTGCATCAGACCTCCATGCTGATATGGAAAGCCCTCTGTCATCAAACTGATAGTTATTTCTACAGCAATATATATTTATGTATCTATACACACACATATACATGTACATATACACATAGACATACACACTGATAAAGGTGCTGTGTGTGTGTTTGTGTGTGTGTGTATTGCATAACGACTACAAATAGCACCTTAATCATTTCAAGCCTTGCTAACAAATGAATTTAACAAAAAACATTTCAGAGCTTTTTAGACTTTGGAATTAAGATTGAGAGATTCTGCCCTATCTCGAAGAAAAAAAAAAAAGATTGAGAGATTCTGTACCCATATGATGCTTTTTTAAAAAAAGCATAACTCTAAACACACATCCAATTTCAATATGCAGAGTATTTAGGGTTCTAATATCTCATTCTGTTCTACACTTGATCTTTAAAAGGCCAAGAAGCAATCCCATTTGATTCTTGCTATAGAAACACCTTCTATTTCAGGTCTACACTGACACCTCAATAATATTCTACCTGATCTAGTAACCCAACTCTGTCATTAGCATGTTTAAAAGAAAATTCTGGAGCAGAACTAACTTATGATAGACATAGTGAATGTTATATTAAAAAGAAAGGGAAGAGGCTCAAGGCCCTGAACTTGATTCTCAGTATGGAGAAAGGAGAGATGGAGATTAATGCTTAAATTAAAAAAAAAAAAAAAAAAAAAAAGCAAGCAGAAACATAAAAAACACCCCCCCCTTTCTTCACTCTCAAGAGACCAAAGCTGCTGAAATGATAAAACCATAAACTAGGCGGGAAAGCCACACCTCTCATAGCACTACACTGGATCTAGAATTCCAGAGAATACTCAGAGGGCTTCTAAATGTCATTAAATAGGTTATCAGGTATTTAGAATAGTTGAATTTAGACTACTCAGAAGTTAACCCCTTATTTTATCCACAAGAAAGGCTAATGAAGGTGTTAGCAACTGACCTCTTAAAAATTAAGCTGCAAAGAATGGAGGGTGGGAAACAGAAAAGCACAGGGTAAAGACAAGGAACCTTCATTTTTCCCACAGAGAGTACATTCATTAGTTTAAATTGATGGTGTTAATTTTAGAGAATAATTAAGAAATTTTAAAGGTACTCTGGGATTCTGGGGAGATGATGGTTCAGCAAGTAAGAAGGCTGGCTGAGCAAGAATGAAGGCCTGAGATCAAACCCACAAAAAACATAGATGGGGGCAGGCGCTTCTAACTGCACTGCTGTGGCGGGCAGAAAGGTTTTCTCTAGGTTTAGGGAGAAGACCCTGCTTCAAAAAAGCAGCAAGTGAGAGCAGGGCACAGTCCTGGGTGCAAGCACCTTTGCATACATGTGCACACTACAACCTCTCCACCCCTCTCCCGTTATTTGGGAACTCTGTATTTTTCTGTTACTAACATCAAACACTAATATAATTAAAGAACAAGTAAAGGTGACCTAATCAAGGATCCATAAAGAGAACCATAGGTTAAAGTCAGGAGTTTATTCTTGACCTACAGCTATCGATGTAAAGTAAGTGCATTCCACAGCACAACAAATCCACTCTCCAATATTCTCTGCCCCTTACTTAGTAAAACTGCCTCCTTGCTCTCTGGTGTTTGTTTTTTGAAACTGAGTTAGCTGATGTGGCTCTCTCTACCTAACCTAGGCTGGCTAGAAACTCTCCCATTTTCTGCCTCAACATCCTAAATACTAGAAATACAGATGTGCGTTGTTGAGCCTGGCTTTACTTTTTTTAAGGGGCTCTAAAACAAGGTAAGTATCAGTTTGGGTGCTTATCTAAAATCTCATTCTCTGCCCCTGTGTTAGCGCACCCCTTAAATTCCAACACTCTGAAGGCAGAGGCAGGTTTGAGACCCTGTCTCAAACAAATAATTAAACCTCATCTTCAGACATTGTCTAAGATGTTTTCGAAATAAAACCAGACAACCTTGCGCTAATGACTCGTTCCCCAACTTAAGTTAATCTCTCTGCACAGCATTGTTTTTCAAAGTCCCGAACTGTTATAGGGCTTTTTTTTTTTTTCTTTACTTCCTTAAACTTCTCCTTATCTCTAGGCTCTTAAGTTCCTTTAGGGCGACTAGCATTTTTATAAACCACACACAACCCAAGGGACTGCAAACCATCTGATTTGTCTGACCTGAGAGGTGAAATTCCCTTAACTTGTCAGAGGAACACGTTATGGTTACTAAGTACCATAAGGTGCTTTACGAAGTTCTTAACGATTTGCAATCGCTCGAGATGATCTCTTTCTTGCTGGCGTGTAGAAGAGCGAAATAAGCAAATAAAGGAAAATTAAAACAATCGTTTCCACCGACTCCGCAAACGCCCCAGGCGAAGGCTTTCCTTCTTAAGAAGACCTGGAAACTTCTGGCAACAGAAGGCAACGTCCACTCTTCTGTTGCTGGGGGCCGACCGGGCGGTGCAGGGCGGGTCCCCAGCCGCGGGGCAGGCGACCGGGTCCCCGACTTTCCCCTCCCGCGTCCCGGTCCCGCAGCTGCCGACCCCGCCTACCTGTTGGGCTGAGGAGGAAACAAGCCACGCCGCAGTCAGCCCCCGGGTCCCGTCTGTGCCTGCAGCCGGGACCCCGTCCCCCCTCGGCTCCGTCCCACCCGGGCCGGGTCCTCAGCCTCCGCACCGCGCCCACCCGGGTCCCGCGCCGCCCGGTTCCAGCCGCTCCCGCCCAGCCCCCTAAGCACGCCGCCCCCAGCCTCCTCTCCGCGTCTCCCGGCTTGCCTGCAGGGACGCCCTGAGCTCGCTCGCGCCCGTCCCGGCTGTGCCACGTTCCCGGCTCCACGACAGCACAGCGGCTCCCGGCTCCCGGCCGGCGACTGCGGAGCGGGCAGGGCGGGCGGGGCTGACAGCGCGGCGGGAGCGGCCATTGGGAGCGCCCGGCCCCTCCCGCGCCCAGGCTGGCCAGCCGCCCGCCGAGCCAGGGAGCGCACACTGTGGCAGGCGTGACTACTCCACCGCCGAGAGAGCGATGGGAGCTCCTGAGACAGAAGTCACTTCTAGGACAGCATGCTGTCCTCCAGTCCAGAGATTCCGGCCACAACTATTTTTGTCGCCAGCCAGAATCTACACTTGCGGCTTAGAAGGCAGACACTTCAGGAGCCTGGAAATATTCAGGCAGGGCCGGAGCTGAAGGAGGATATAATGGAATCTTACCCAAGGAAGAGACCCTAAAGAACCTTAACCGGGAACCTAAGTATAAAAGGACTATGAAGATCACAGGCAGAGTCCGTGGCTCTGAGTCTGTGTTTTTCCAGTATAATCAGGAGTTTAAGTATAATTTTTTCCCTTTGTTTTGAAACAAGATTACAAGAAGGTTGCAAGCGTAGTACAAAAACATTATTACCCTGAACTTGAGATTTAAGTTGCTAATATTATATCACAGTGTTCCCAAGTCCTTTCCACATAGTCATAATTAACTACCATAGCGATATTCTTTGTGTGATACATTCGGTTTCTTAGTTGTCTCAATCATGTTCCTTGTAAGTAAAGGTTTTCAGTTCCAAAATAAGTGTTCTATCTAGTTGCAATGCATATCTTCAATCTGGAATATTTCTTTAGTCTTTGACATTTACAACCTTGACAACTTTGAAGACTATTAGCCCACTGTTTTTATAGAAGGGCTTTCATTCTGAGTCTGTCTGATATTTATTCATAATTAGATTTAAACTAGATAGCTTTGAGGACTCTCACAAGTGATTCCATGTTCTTATGTGTTGGTGTTTGCTCTTCAAAAAGTTCCTTTTTCCATCTTTGTAATTAATATGTATTTTCTGAAGCTATTTTGTTTCAGGGTACCTGTGAATAACCTTGTTTAGAAATTCGTAATTTATATTACTCGATATAGAATTGTTCCACTTCATTAAGTTGATTATAGTGTTCTTACATTATTTATCTACTTACTTTTTACAATTTTTTTTATTTGTGTGTGGGCCTACATATGTATATGTGTGCCACATGTATGCAGTGCCCACAGAGGCCAGAAGAGGGCATCAGATCCCCTGGAACTGGAGTTATAGGCAGTTGTGAGCTCCCTGATGGGGGTGCTAGGAACTGAACTGGGGTCCTCTGCAAGAGCAATGAGTGTCTTTTTTTTTTTTTTTCTCTTTGTGTTGCATCCTGTACAGCTTGGTCCTAGAAACCTGACTGGGACAAGAAGAAAGGACAAACACAGGCACAGAAAAGTCGGGGTAAGGTGGGCCCTGCACATTTTATGGTTGTGAGCCTAGCCTTTAACGGCTGAGCCATCTCTCCAGCCCGGGCCCTGCACATTTTAATGGAGTGGCACCAACTATGAACCCACTAAAACATCAAAGCATGTATTATGTGCAGCACAGGGGAAAAGGCTAGTCGTCCTGAGAAGCGGTATCGGTAGTCAGCTGCAGTTGGTAGTCAGCTGCAGTTGCTAGTTTTTGCACACGTTGGCCAATCATTAGTAAACACTTGACCCAGAAGAGGACTTTGCCACTCCCATGGGTCTGAGGCCTTGGGTCCTTGATATAGCCATGTCTTTGTCGACAATACACATTCACTCAGGGCTTATCTCAGTTCCTTCCAGTTTTGTTTTGTTTATATGCACGTAGGTATGCCTGTCTTTATGTGCTCCATAGGCATGCAAGTATCCTTGGAAGTCTAAAGACTGTGTTGGAGCTTTAAGAACTGCCATCAAATGTAGTTGTGAGCTGCCTGATGTGGGTGCTGGGAACTGAACCAGGGTCCTCTGCCTGAGCAGCATAGAGCTATGTCTCCATCCCTTTCATCTCTTTTGATGATCAAATTCTAAGTTTCCTCAGGCGTAGAGTCATTCATTCTTGGCTTCTGTGTCTTTGTGTTTCGAGTTATTTCCCAACATTCTGATACTAAACATTTTAAAAGATATAACACATTGTAAAGCCTATATATACTCCCTACCTATCATCCAGATTCTGTGGCCTTTCAATGTGTCTCCCTATTCTTTTTTGTTTGTTTGTTTTTCGAGACAGGGTTTCTCTGTATAGCCCTGGCTGTCCTGGAACTCACTTTGTAGACCAGGCTGGCCTCAAACTCAAAAATCCGCCTGTCTCTGCCCTCCAAGCGCTGGGATTAAAGGCATGTGCCACCACACCCGGCGTGTCTCCCTATTCTTGACGAACCTTTACGGTGTGGCATAATTAAGATTTCTTAGGCTCACCTTGCTCCAGGCTGAATGCAGCTATTACTTGAGAAGCCTTGGTTCCTTTTAATGGATAAAGTCTATTTTGCAGCACTAGGTTTGTTTGCTGCTACTGTAGTAGCATTATTGCCTATGCTGCCTCCGGGATGCAGCTAGAAAATATTTATATATCCATACTCATGGAGCCGGCTGGTGTGCATCTGTTCACGCACATGCATACAGTTAGAGGTCTTTCTCTAACTGTATAAATTCTCAATAAGAACATAACCCTCAGGTAGGATTCTCTCAATAGGCAAAGCACCATTATAAATATTCAAAGAGGTGTTTAAACACACCAACATGGATGTTGACTCACAATGGTGAGTGGATAATTCTGAGCTGTTTAATCTCAAAGAAGGCAGTTAAACTTAATAGTACCTCTACATATGCATACAGAGCAAAGGTAGATATTGCTACAAAACATTTAACAGTATTTTACACAGGAAAGGACCACAGTTACATTCCTATTTGATCCTAAGGGCACTTAAGTTCTTTCAAAACCCTCAGTCTCTAATCAGATAAAGAAATTGAGTACACACACATAAAGTTTCTGATGTTGTTCTACACTAAGGAACACTTTGTAAAAGCGTTATTGGGGTGGGGGTGGGAGGCTGGAGAGACAGATCAATGGTTAAGAGCACTGATTGCTCTTCCAAAGGTCCTGAGTTCAATTCCCAGTAACGCACAACCATCTGTAATGGGATCTGATGCCCTCTTCTGGTGTGTCTGAAGACAGCTATAGTGTACTCATATTAAATCTTAAAAAAGAAAATTGTAAAAAAAATTTTTTTAAAGCTTTATGGTGCAGGAGAAATGGTTTAGTAGTTAAGAACATTGTGATGGTTTGAATAGGTTTGGCCCCTATAGACTCATGTGCTGGAAAGCTTGGCCCATGGGGCACATTAGGAGGTGTGGCCTTGTTGGAAGAGGTGTGGCCTGTTGGAAGAGGTGTGGCCTTGTTGATCACCAAAGGATGCAGGACTGGAACTCAAGCAGGGCAGGAAGCAGGAGCTGATGCAGAGGCCATGGAGGGATGTTCTTTACTGGCTTGCTTCCCCTGGCTTGCTCAGTCCACTCTCTTATAGAACCCAAGACTACCAGCCCAGAGATGGNNCCACCCACAANGGNNCNNNCCCNCTTGNTCACTAATTGAGAAAATGCCNNNCAGCTGGATCTCATGGAGGCATTTCCCCAACTGAAACTCCTTTCTCTGTGATAACTCCAGCTTGTGTCAAGTTGACACAAAATTAGCCAGTACAATTGACCCCTTGTCAACTTGACACACAAACACATCACTAGTAAGCCTCAACCCTTAGTTCTTATTCATCCCCAAGATCTAAATAACTTTAAAAGTCCCACAGTCTTTACATATTAAAAGCTCAATCCCTTTAAAATACCCAGTATCTTTTAAAATACAAAGTACTTTAAAATTCAAAGTCTCTTAACTGTGGGCTTCACTAAAAAACTTCCTTCAAGAGGGAAAAACATCAGGGCACAGTCACAATCAAAAGCAAAAATCAGTCTCCAACCATCCAATGTCTGGGATCCAACTCACAATCTTCTGGGCTCTTCCAAGGGCTCGGGTCACTTCTCCAGCCATGCCCTTCCTAGCACACACCTTGTCTTCTTGGCTTCAGCTCCAGCTGCCTGTACAGTGGCCTTGTTGGAGGAGGAGTGACCTTGTTGGAAGAGGTGTGGAGGGAGGTGTGTCACTGTAGGGGCGGGCTTTGAGGTCTCTATGCTCAATCTCCACCCAGTGTGGAAAGAGAGCTTCCTCCTTGCTGTCTGCACAAGGCATACGTCTCCTCCTGGCTGCCTTCAGATCAAGATGTAGAACTCTCTGCTTCTCTAGCACCATGTCTCCTTGCATGCTGCCATGCTTCCCACCATGATAAAAATGGATTGAACCTCTAAAACTGTAAGCCAGCCCCAACTAAGTGTTTGCCTTTATAAGAGTTGCTTTGGTCATGGTGTCTCTTCACAGCAATAAAACCCTAAGGTAGACACTGACTGCCTTTTAAGAGGACCCATGTTTCATTCTCAGCACACACATGGTGGCTCATAACCATGTGCAACCCCAGTGCCAGGGTAGCCAATGCCTTCTTCTGATCTCCAAAGGCACCAGTCATACACATAGTGCACAGACACACAGGCAAAACATTCGAATACATAAAATAAAAAAACCACAAAAACCTTAAACTAAAAAGTTTTTTAACTGTGAATACTTTATAGGCATGGACTCATATTTTCAAGTAACAACTTGAACATAATCCTGCTACCTCTACACAGCAATTATTTCCAGTTATTTGTATTTCTTTCAACAGTTACATATCTGTGAACTGTGATATGCAAATGGCATATCAACTTTGTATTCCTAGTTATTTCATTGCTGTTGGTTATATAAACAATATTGTACAGGTATAATATTGCACTTAATCACATGAGCCTGACAGAAAAGGGAAAAAAGTCAATTTTTATCATCAACACATTGGGGGGGGAGCCTTAATTTTTTTTGGTTTTTGTTTTTGTTTTTCGAGACAGGGTTTCTCTGCATAGCCCTGGCTGTCCTGGAACTCACTTTGTAGACCAGGCTGGCTTCAAACTCAGAAATCCGCCTGCCTCTGCCTCCTGAGTGCTGGGATTAAAGGTGTGCGCCACACCACCCAGCTTAATTTCTTATTATAGACATAAATAATTGGCAAAGACTGAAGCACACTTCAAAATGATTCTGTTATCAGCTATGATTTTTCTTTTACCTTACACCTGGTATAATGGTTAGTTTTGTCAACTTAACACAATCTAGCATCACCTGGAAAGAGAGTCTCAATGAGGGTTGCTTAGGTCAGATTGGCCTGTGGGGGATTGATTTGATCACATGTTCATTGATGTCAGATGACCCAGCATGCTGTGGACAGCACAATACCCTGGGTCCCAGGTTGTATACAAGTGGAGAACATTAGCTGAGCAGTAGGCATGCAAGCACGCAAGTGTTTTCTCCCTGCTAGCGACTGTAAATGAGATGAGCTGTTTCAAGTTTCTGCCCCTGAACTGTGAGCTAAAATAAGCCTTTCTCCCCCTAAGTTGCCTTTTTATTCAGATATTTATATGAAAGCAACAGAAAGAAACTCTGCCATGACCCTTGAGGCTTGGGTTCTGGAAGCCTGGCCAGGGTTCGAGAGGGGATGCAGACAAGACAGACACATTGACGCAGTGAAGCTGGGGTCAAGTGGGGTCTGAGCAGTGTGTTTATTAAGTACAGCAGAGGGCTTGCTGGTTCATACAGGGTCTAGTTCCAGCTCAGGATAGTCTCAGGCTATAAAAATCCAGGAAGAGGAAGGTCGACTGCCAGCCTTTACACATAGCGATCAATCGTTGGAATCTGGAGGATGTGTTGCCATTTTCCCTGAGCCTGGGCTATATGGCTCCGTGGGTAAGGGCTTTGTCAATTTCACATGGCTCTGAGGCCTTAGAGTACTCAACATGTCTGTGCCCATGCCAACGATGCACATGTACTTAGGACACTCACCCAGGGCTTCCTCCACTCCCCACAGAACTAAAGCACCAGGTTTCACATCTTATAGAACCAGAAACCAGGAGAGAGATTTCAAGAAACTAGTGGAAAGATGCCGTAAGCGTGGGAGAAGAGCGCTCTGGTCTTTGGCATGGAAGATGGGGAGGAAGTGACCCTGAAAGGGCAAGCAGCAAGGTGGAACGTTCCCGCACTGAGAGGAGGACCTGGCAGAGAGATACCTACCGTGGCCAGAGAAAGCAATCTGTTAATGGGATCCAGAGCAGACTATGGGAAAGGTTGGTGTCTGTGGGAAGTCACCAAAGTGGGGCTGAGAGGAATCAGAAAACAGTCCTTGGTCTGCTCGGCAGCTTGTTCCTGCCACAGAGTTCCTGATGGAAACCACAGGAAGCACCATCCTGTGCCAACTTAGTCACAGAGTTCATCCACCAAGGTGAAAACAGTTGTGACTCTGTTCTAAACACAAGTCAGAATCCAGGGAACAGAAAAAGATGGGCGTGGGGGGGGGCGGGGCTGGAACCGAGGAGGCCACTGGTATGGAAGGCCATTGAACACTCTACTTAGCAAACACCTCAGGCAAACTTCTGTTTACCTAGAGATAGATAGCGTAAAAATAAACTAGTGTTTTCACTCGGGATGCTCCATTCTTTACAAGTAGCAGAGAAGGCACCCCAGAAAAAAATCTTACTTACCAACTGAAGACTTATGTGGCTATGAAACTCATGACAGAGGACCATCCACTTAAACACCAAAAATGTTGGAATAACACTAAATAATATTAAGGCTCAGATAATTCATAATAAAATTAACAAATTAAGATTATTAATTTTGTCTAGCTCAAAAACTGAACTTAGTATAGGTCCCTTATAAATTTTATTTTTGCTGAGTTATCAAATGCAAAGAAAAAGTATATAAATATTACTCTCAAAATCTTGTGATTTAGGAGTGTGCTCTCTCTCTCTCTCTCTCTCTCTCTCTCTCTCTCTCTCTCTCTCTCTCTCTTTGTGATAACTACAATAAATCTTATGTTTCAGGGCCAGTGAGCTAGCTCAGCAAGTTAAAGCATTTGCTGTGCTGGCCTGACCATTTGAGTTAAATTCTTCAACCCACAGGGAAAGGAGAGAGAACAGACTTCTGAAAAAAGCTGCCCTTTGACCTCAATGCATCCACTGTGCCCATGTTCACATCCACACATACCATCATGTACATGCATACTCTCTCTTTCTAAGTAAAAATTGTAAAAATACAGGACAGTCATTGTTGTGCACACCTTTGACCCCAGCACTCAGGAGGCAGAGGCAGGAAAATCTCTGAGTTGGAGGCCACCTTGGTCTACATAGCAAGTTCCAGAATAGCCAGACTACATAGAGAGACCCTGTTTCAAAAAACAAAACAAACAAAACTCAATGGTTTTGAAGTTACTGTTTACTAATGAATATAAATCTCTCATTAGATTCTTTGGTTCTCGTTATTCTTGAAGTGGAGTAAAAATGAATTTATATTTCAAACTCCTTCGTTGCTAACAAAACTTAGGGAAAAGAACTGAATCTGGGTGCAAATATTTAACTGGCCAGTATGAACAATAGCTAAAAATGAAGTTGCTCACGGAATATGCTTACACTAATGTGTAGGCCCTGAGTCATCAGGATGAGAGAGGAAATGCTAATAATGAGGAATAGAATTATACACTATTGAATTCAATTTGCCATCCTCCAGGCTCTGCCGGAGCAGAGCACACATCCATTTACAGGCCATCCTTCCTCATGTTAAGAATGCTTTATTGGCTTGCACATTTTCTCCTCTTGCTTGCCACTCCTTGCTGAGATTCTATGAGACCAAAATCAAGAAAAGACATATTCTTACTTATTATTAATGATAAAAATATTATGATCTTTTGGTGTTAGTTCTTATTTGTAAGTCTAGTAGAGTTTTTTCAGTGAATCTATCTGGTCCTGGACTTTTTTGGCTAGATTATTTTTTATTGTTGTTTCCATCCCATTGCTTCTTATTCTCATACTTCTTTCTTTTTCCTTTTAAGACAGGGAGTCTCTAAAAGTTCTGGTTGTCCTGGGACTCACTATGTGGATCAGTCTGACCTGGTACTCACAGAGATCTGCCTGCCTCTCCCTCCCAAGAGCTGGGCTTAAAGGCATGCACCACCACACCTGGCCAATTTCATTGCTTCTTAAAGATCTGTCTAGATTGTATATTTCATCTTTGTTTAATTCTATTAGGAAATAGGCATAAAAATGCATCTGTTTAGCTTTTCCAATTTGGTAGAGCATAGTATTTTTTTTTTTTTTTTTGAAATAGGGTTTCTCTGCGTAGCCCTGGCTGTCCTGGAACTCACTCTGCAGACCAGGCTGGCCTCGAACTTAGAAATCCACCTGCCTCTGCCTCCCGAGTGCTGGGATTAAAGGCGTGCGCCACCACTGCCCAGCTGGAACATAGTATCATAATACAATATTTTAATTTATTATTTGAGAGTTTCCTGCATTATACAATGTTTTTTCATTTTACTGACCTCTACGTCCTTCTCCAATTCCCCACAGACCTCTATACCTATCTCCCTCTCAAATTCATGTCTTCTTTTTGTTTTATAACCCACCAAATCCAATTAGCACTGCATGTATGTGCATGGTTATGCAGCCATCCACTGAAGCCCAAGCAACTTACCAGGAATTGCCTAAAGAAAATTGACTCAGGGCTGGTGAGATGGCTCAGCGGGTAAGAGCACCCGACTGCTCTTCTGAAGGTCCTGAGTTCAAATCCCAGCACCCACATAGTGGCTCACAACCATCTGTAACGAGATCTGACTCCCTCTTCTGGTGTGTCTGAAGACAGCTACAGTGTACTTACATATAGGAAATAAATAAATCTTTTAAAACAAACAAACAAATAAATAAAAGAAAATTGACTCGACTTCCCCTAGTAGTAATTAACTGCCAATAGCTCCTCAGTTAGGAGAGGGGACTCATAGCCCCCTGCCCCCGTCCATGCTGGAATCTCTAGTGGCTTGATCTTGTGAAGGTCTTGGGTAGGTAACCACAATTATTGTGCGCACACAAGTACAATGTTCGTGCCATACCCAGAAGACAGGATGCTACAGCAGTCCTCCCCAGCCCTCCTCTGGTTCTTACCTTTGCCCTTCCACTTCCTCCTGCTGTGCTCCCTGAACCTTATGGGAGAGAATTGACATAGAAGTCCCATCAGCCACTTCTTCCTAGAATGAAATCAACTTGATTGGGTAATAGGATCTTGATGTATCCTTGAATTCGGTTTGAAAGCACTTTTTTTTTTTTTTTGAAAATGTGCATGTCTGTGTTCATCAGGAAGTTGATATGCAGTTTCCTTCGTTTTGTTGTATTCTCATACAATTTTGGTATCGATAGACTGAACGTGGTAACATTCCTCCCCTTTCTGTCTTCTGGAACAGTTTTTTAAGAGGAACGCTGTCCTTGCCCTTCTTTACGTGTTTGATGGACTCCATCCAGCCCTAAGATCTTATTCGTGGAGATAGTTTTTTACACAGCTGCTTCACTCTTGTTCCTTGTTATAGATCTCTATAATCTGTCAATAGCCCCTGAGTTTCTACAGATTTATGTGCCCTGCAATTTATCCATTTTTCTAAAATTTTCAGCTGTTTTGAATGTTTGTTTTTCTTTTCATTTTTTATTAGTTTTAAAAGTTAGTGGGCAGAGTAATGGGTTTATTGTAGCATTTTCACGAGTTCTTCATTCTAGTCATTCCTCGTCTGCCCTACACCAGGCCCGTTCCCTGCCCTGCTCTCTCCTTCCTTAAAATTCTCCTTCTTTCATTTTGCATGGATTCCCTCCTCCCTTAAGATTTCCTTCCTTTTTTTCATTGTCCGCTTTCTAGCTCCATGAACTACACACACACACACACACACACACACACACACACACACATACACATACATGCACACAACACACACCCACACCCACACACACCACACATACCACACACACACACCACACACATACCACACACACACCACACAAATCTGCATGTGAAAGAAAACATGGAACTCTTGTGTTTCTTTTTTTTTTTTTAAAGATTTTATTTATTTTTTATATGTAAGTACACTGTAGCTGTCTTCAGACACTCCAGAAGAGGGCTTCAGATCTTGTTACGGATGGTTATGAGCCACCATGTGGTGGCTGGGATTTGAACTCTGGACCTTTGGAAGAGCAGTCGGGTGCTCTTACCCACTGAGCCATCTCACCAGCTCTCTTGTGTTTCTATAACTGAGATAGTTTGCTACATGATATAATCATTTCTAGATTCATCGATTTTACTGCAGATATAATGGTTTATTTCCTATAGTGGCTGAATAAAATCCCATTATTTATATGCACTACATTACCTTTACCACTCCTCTGTTGGCGGACATCTAGACTAGCCCTGCTCCTTATTCACTGAAAACACTGCAGACATTAAGTGTGGATGTGTGAGTTGGCTCATTTGGTAGTTATGTTTCAGTTTAGTCAGAAACCTCCATCTTGATTTCTGCCAGTTTACACCCCCACAAGAAGTAAATAATGACTCCTCTTCTCCATATCCTTGTGGGCATTTGGTTCTTTTGTTTGTTTTGTTTGTTCATTTGGTTTGGTTTTTCAAGACAGGGTTTCTCTGTGTAGCCCTGGTTGTTCTGAAACCCACAGAGATTCACCTGCCTCTGCCTCCCAAGTGCTGGGATTCAAGGCATGCACCACCACCTCCCAATGTGTTTTGTTTTCTTCTTGGCAGGCAATCCAGCTGGGGTGAAAGAGAATCTCGATGAAGCTTGAATTTGCATTTCCCTGATAGCTGAGAATGTCAAACTCTTTGCCAGAGTTAATTGGCCATTTGTGTTTCTTCTTTTGAGAAATATCTGTTCAGTTCATTGTTCCATTCACTGAGTGAAGATTTGTTTTCTTAGTATTTGGAATAAATGATCTTAAATGTTCACCAAGAAGCCTGTGGACTTCAGTGGAACCTGTCCTAGAACTCACTCTGTACACCAGTCTGGCCTCAAACTCAAAAATCTGCTTGTCCCTGCCGCATGTGCCCACCATGCCTAGCATACACTTTATTCTTAGAGTAAACTTAGTTGGATCCGAAAGGTTCTAGTATGCCATACTTTCATGTGCATGGACTCCAGGAAAATGTAACTTTCTGATTCTCCAATGACCACTCAATTCAAGAGTATATTTTTCTGTCTCCAAGTATTCATGGAGTTCCTGTAGTTTCTTTTGTTATTTCTAGTTCATTCCACTATACTTCAATAAGATACAAGAAATTATTTTTATTCTTTCATAATTGTTAAGGCTTAATTGGTGGGCCAGAATGTTATCTATTCTAGAGGGAGTGAAGTTCTGGCCAGTTTGTGTGTTGAGCATGGCTCTGGCAGGCCTTGCCCTTCCCTCCCATTTCCTCTGCCTTTCTAAAAAACCTTTGATTACATTCCTAAAGCTAGCCACCAAGGTCTATTCCCTTATTTGGTCACTTCCTCCTGAGGCTGACTATCAAGGTCCAGCTATCTAAGTATTGAAGTTTAAATTTAAACGCTTCATCCTAACTTGGGGTTTCCACCTTGTACCTTCATAATATGCTTTTTTTTTTTTTAGATTTATTTATTATTATATATAAGTACACTGCGACTATCTTCTGACACACCAGAAGAGGGTGTCAGATCTCTTTATGGGTGGTTGTGAGCCACCATATGGTTGCTGGGATTTGAACTCAGGACCTTCAGAAGAGCAGTCAGTGCTCTTACCCGCTGAGCCATCTCACCAGCCCAATATGCTATTTTCCTATGTGCCAAGCCTGTCTTCTCTCTATCCAGAGGCACTCCTTTGTCCTCTGAGACAACTACTTCTGCTCCTCTCCTCTGTTCCACTCCACTTCATCCTCTATCTCCTGTATTTGTTCTTTATTCTGTGGTTTCTGGCTCTCTGGGGCAAATAAATCTCCTTTGTGTTGAGAACTTGGTCTTGGGGGTCCTGAGCCAATACTTTTCCATATTTGTTGACTGTGTCAAATCTGTTATAGCTACATGTTAAGTCCACTTGATCTGCACTATAGTTTAGTGGAAGTTTCTTTGTTTTAGGTATTTAGATGAGAATAGGGTATTGAAACCACCTTTTGTTGTATTAGGACCTATCTGAGTTTTTATTAGTGTTGACATATATTGAGAGCCCCAACAGTGTATGTGTACTTATAATTGTTACATGAATTCCTTTTTTATTAATGCAAACAAGCTCCTTTATTTTTCCTCAGTATTGCTTCTCAGCCTTTTGGCTAAGATCAAGTGTAGTATTTCTCCTTAGTAACTCTGGCCTGACCTGTACTTTATCAGGTCTCAGAGTAGCCATGTTGGCTTGTTTTCAGTGTTTCTTCACTTGATAGATTGTTTTCATCCTTCTACCCCCTGTGTGTGGGTTCTCTGGAGACATTGAATAGATCTAGTTTTCTTAATCTAATCAGCTATTTCTTTCTGTTGGTGTCCTCAGGCTACTTAAATGTAAGGCCATTTCTAAGGGGGTGCTTGCTGATTCCTAAGATTTTGTTGGATGGTGAGATTTTCCCTTTGTTGAGTGGTTACTGGGTTGATTTTTCTGTTCTCCTTTGTGAGTTTATTTATCTCCAGAAAGTCACTCTTTGCTATGCTCTTGTGACTGAGAGCATCTCTCTTCCTCCTTTGTGTAGCATTAACTGTGTTCTGCAGTGCTGTGTTGGGAGCAACCCTGTTTGAATTGTTAACTGCCTTGTCAGCCATTAGTGCTTACTTACAAAGTCTTGGTCTTAGTGGAAAAGTACTAGCTTAGTTGAGATCTCTGTGGGAAAAGTTGAGACCTCTATGGGAAAGTATTAGCCTAATGGAGAACAAGTAGCGATAGATCTTAAAACTCAGGTAGAACAAATAGCTATAGATTTTAGTGGATAGGTACCTAGCAACCTGTTCTGCTCTTTCTGTATCTAGCCAATATCCTGCTTTGGGAAACAGGTGCATTCCTCCAGAAACAAAGCGATTCTATGTCATTCCCCCTTCCCATATCCTGCTTCTATTGGGTATAAAACCTGCCTGGGAAAATTAAAATTTGTCAGCTTGATCAGACTTTTTTTGACTTGCTGTCCGTTCTTTGTATTTCTTGTTCCCTCATTCTCTTCCAGGTGGTCCCCCAGTCCTCGTTCACCATCCTGGAGGTCGGGACAGTGCTGGTTTGGGGGGTCACAAAATGTGTTAGCTTGTGCCTGCTTTGAAGTGTTCTTGTTTCTCCATCAATTTTGAAAGATAGCTTCATTGTAGTTAGGAACTCTTGGAGGCACAAACTTTACATCAGAAGTGGATGGAGGGAGAAGATCTCTAGGACATCCCAGAGACCTGGGGTGGGGGAGGCCCCCAAGAGTCTATGGGGGTGACTTTAGCTGAGAATCCAAGTAGTGGGCATATGGAACCTGAAGAAACTACTTCTTGTATCCAGGAAGACCTCCAGTGGAAAGATAAGGACACCAACCCACCCACAAAACCTTTGACTCAAAACTTGTCATATCTACGAGAAATTTAGGGACAAAGGTGGAGCAGAGACTGAGAGAATAACCAAACACTAACTGGTCCAACTTGAGACCCATCCCATGGGTAAGCACCAATCCCTGGCACTAGTAATGAGATTCTGTTGTGTATACAGACAAGAGCCTAGCATAACTGTCCTATGAGAGCCTCCATCCAGCAGCTGACTGAAACAGACACAGATACAAACACAGATACCCACAGCCAAACAGTGCAAGGATTGGGGAGTCTTATGGAAGAGTTGGGGGCAAGATTGAGGAACCCAAAGAGGATAGGAAATCCACAGAAAGACCAACTAACCTGAACCCTTGGGAGTTCTCAGAGACTGAAAGACCAACCAAAGAGCACACATAGGCTAGACCTAGGCCTCCCTGCACATATGTAGCAGATGTGCAACTCTGTCTTCATGTGGATCCCCCAACAACTGGATCAGGAACTGTCCCTAAAGCCGTTGCTTGCCTGTGGATCTCATTTCCCTAACTTGGCTGCCTTGCCTGGCCTCGGTAGGAGCGGATGTGCCTAGCCCCGCAGAGCCTTGATGTGCCAGGATAAGGGGATACCCGGGGGGGCCTCCACCCTCTCAGAGGAGAAGTGGAAGGAGAATGGGGGGACCAGGAGGCAGAGATAACAGTAATTGGAATGTAAAATGAATAAATTAATTAATGGAAGGAGGCCTTGAAATATACTTTGCTGGCCTTGCAGATTACTGAAGAGACATCTAGTGTTTCTTCCTTTGTAAGTTGACATCTTCCCTTCATAGTTTTTAATATCGTTTCTTTGTCTTGTCTTTCCTTTGTCAAGAGGTTCTTTTCTGTTGATGTCTGTTGAGGATTCTTAATGCCTCCTGTATTGGAATGTCTACTTCTTGTTTCAGGTTTAGAAACTTGTCTGCCATCATTTCATTGAGTGGATTCTTTCTGCCTTTAGTTTTATCTCTGCTCTTTGGATTGATAGTATCCCAGGGTTCTTGGATAGTGCCGACATCTTTTTCTTTTTTATAGACGTTTGAGTGTAGTACTTCATCTGCCATGCCCTGTTTTTATTTGCATCATTGAGTCCTTGGAAATTGGAGACTGTCCGATAACTGCTCTGGGGGAGGGCAGTTGAATTTATGAACTCACTGCATTCCTATGGTTTAGGATGCTGTTGAGTCTGTTTTGAACAAGTGTCTGATGTGCCCCAGAACTGTCTTCTCTTTACATGTTTATCTTCTTACCCTCTGTGTGAGCCAGGAGCCTATGCTGGATACATTTAGCTTTGCAGTGTTGCCTGGGCACGTTCCCTTCTCCTCCCAAGACTCCCCAGATAGTACTGGGGTGATGTGGCTAGTGCCTCTAATGGGGTTAGTGATGGAGTAGGGATGCCTATCAAATACATTGCGAGTGTGGTATGCACAGAGGACCTGTCTTCTTACTTTTAAGATCTCCTGAGTACCAATCACCTGATGAGAGGAGGATGCTGCAATGTTAAGTCAAGCATTGGGACTTTGGGATTTGAGCGCTCTACAAGAGATAGCAGGCTCCAGAGGTTGATTCAGGTTTAGGGATATCAAAGTACTGAGTAGATGAGACCTGCTCCCAGTCATTCCCTACACACTTCATTGCCTGGGCTGAGCATCCTGCTGCACATACATTTTGGCTTTCAGTTTGGAAGCCAGTCAGATCTGCAACACTGGCTCCCAAGTTTCTCATCTTGGGCTCAGGAATTTCAATCGACGCTCTCTGATTCATAGTTGTTCCCTATTCTCGGGTCCCAGTGCAGGTCAGTTTTGAATGAATAGGGACCCTTTCGGAATGGTGACTGCTCACTGCCCTCTGAGTCATACTGGGTGACAAAACAGGATTCCTCTGTGCTGCTCACCCGTCCGACAGAGGAATCACTGTCTCAGCGAGACTTGAAGCTGAACTTGAGACTTTAGAGGGATGCAGGCTGGCTTTCTTTCTGGTTTACCTTCTAGATAAACCGTCTGTTCCCCTCTTCCCGCCAACAACCCCCTTCTGACTTCTAAAATGCAGCAGGCTTCTTTTTTTCCTCTGTAGCCCGCTAGCTCCTTGCTATTTTCTCCTTCCTTGTGCAGTCTGGTGTGAGAGGAGCTGTTCAATGCTGTTTTCCTAGCCATACTGGCTGATGTTGTGTGCCAACTTAACATAAGCTGGAGTCATCAGAGGGGAAGGAGCCTCCGTTGAGAAAATGCCTCTACGAGATCCAGCTATAAGACATTTTGTCAAGTTGGTGGTGTCATCCCTGGCCTGGTGGTCCTGGGTTCAATAAGAAAGCAGGCTGAGCAAGCTATGGAAAGCAAGCCAGTAAGCAGCAACCTCCACGGCCTCCGCATCAGGTCGTGCTTCCAGGTTCCAGCCCCACGGAGTTCCTGTCCTGACTTCCTCCAATGATGGGTCCTCCACCCACAACCCCCAACTTGCTTTTCAGGCATGGTGTTTCATCCCAGTAATAGAAACCATAACTAAGACACTAGTGTTCTGCTTCTTCTACTCTGTGACCTTAATGCACTGCCTGACTGCCAGTCACCGAGCTGGGATCAGCACAGCCATCTGCTTTTGCCAGTCCTGCTTCTGGACTGCCAAGAAATTCTCTGCGTTATTTATAGCATAGCTTCAGCTGGTTGGCTGGCTCACCTGTATTTCACAGTGGCTGCGCCAGATACTCACTTCTGGTCTCCCACTAAGACCTCACTCCCACTAGTATCCGCAGAATTGAGGCTTTGTTTTTGTTTTCCCAGGAAAAGTAGAGGGTCTGATGTCTGAACCTGTTATTAGGAGCTCCCTGCTCACCCCACACTAGCCATCCTCTCCCGCCATCTCAGAGGATGCTCCAAGTTTTCCAGGATCATCCCTCCATCTATGGGTATGATAGAGTTTTTGTTTTGTTTTGTTTTGTTTTTTGCTTTATGGAAAATTTATTGCAACTCTCCAACAGCGCATTACTTTTTCTTTTCAACGTCTTGCTCTGCAGCTTCCTTCGCCCTTTTNGNTCGGATGCCAAAGAGTCTGGCATTGGCACGGGCCATTCGGAGACTGGCAAAAGCCTTGAAGTTCTTCTCTTCTTCTGTGATGACCCTGGCCTTTTCCTTTTTGTACACATTCCGGATGGGCATCACGGGTCCTGTCAGCTGGGTGGCCAGCTTAAGTTCTTCAGCAGACCTGTCTCCCTTCTTCGGAGCAGAAGGCTTCTTGGGGAACAGGATGAGCTTGGAGCGGTACTCCTTCAGGCGCTGCACGTTGGCCTGCAGTGACTCCGTGGACTTGTTTCGCCTCCTCGGGTCTACAGAGATGCCGATGGTGCGAGCCATTTTCTTGTGGATGCCAGCCACCCTCAGCTCCTCCAGGCTGAAGCCCCTGCCAGCCCGGACCTTGGTGTGGTATCTCACTGTCGGGCACCTCACGATGGGCCTGATGTGGCCGGATGCGGGGCGAGGGGCGATGCGACTCGCTTCTGCCTGCCGGGCCTTGCGCCTGCGAATCTTGCGCGCCGGCTGGTTGAACCAAGCGTCCACTCGCTGCTGCCAATCCTTGTGGAAGTGGGGCTTCAGGATCATGCCATTCCGGCTGGGCGCCATGGCTGCCTCCTATATATATGATAGAGTATTTTCATCCACGTTGCCTCTGCTCTTTAAATTTCTCTTACTTACTCCTCTTCTGAATGGATGCTCGTATTTTCTGAATTTTAATTTTTCTACTTTATGTGTATGGATGTTTTGTCTGATATATGTCTGTGTGCCATGTACACACTTGGTGCAAAATGAAGCTGTTGATCTCTTGGACCTCAAGTACAGCAGTTCTGAGCTGCCATGTGGATACCAGTAATTAACTGAACCAGGTCCTCTGGAAGAGCAGCCAGTGCTCTTAACCACTGAGCCATCTCTCCAGCTCCACATCGTCTAAATTTAAAATACTGCCTTCTTAAAGACTGCTGGTCTCTATTTTGTTCTTTTATTTCTCCCTTCTTCAAAAAGTTATCTATACCTATAAAAAATTGCAAATTTCCATTAACTGCGAAGATATTTGTCTTCTATAATTCTAAGAGACTTGCATTCAAATAATGTTCAAAGTGACCTCCTACTATCAATCCAAGCATCGTGTTTTCCCCTCCCCTCTCTCTGTCTCTCTCTCTCCCTCTCTTCCCCCCACCCCAACTGGACAGTGAAGCCAGTCACTCGAATGTAAGACAAGTGCTGTACCACTGAACCATGCCCCCAGCAGGACTTTTGTAATTTATTTTTTAACAATCCTGTCTTACTTGACTCTTCAGTGGATTGGATTTTTTTCTCCTTTCTTCACATTTTTTTGGTCATTCTCTTGATACAGCCATTTAGCTTTTTCTTATTCACTTTGTCTACTATCTCTTGACTTACATCTTATGCTTGTTTGCCTTTTCTAGCCCTGATAGGAAGGCTTTGATGAAGAGATTCCATTTGGGATTAAGTGTTTAAAGTCTCTCTCTCTCTCTCTCTCTCTCTCTCTCTCTCTCTCTCTCTCTCTCTCTCTCTCTCTCTCTCTGCACATCCTCTACTCGTGAGTCTCTGTGTTAATTCCTGTCTGCTGCGAGAAGCAGCTTGTCCATGTGGGTTAAGCTAGGCACTGACATACTGGCATAGGAGTGCGTCATCAGAAGTAACTTTCTTGCTAAGTTAACAGAATAACAGTAGTAGGTGTTTCCTGAAGCCCATGATTTATCTAGTCTCAGGTTCTTGCCCACTTCACCAATGTCAGGTTTGGATTCCATCTCATGGAGTTAGTTAAAAATCCAATTAGACGCGGTTGGCTATTCGTATAACATCTGTACCTCTATTGCACCAGGATATTTTGCAGGCAGGTCACTGTTGTAGTCCCTGGGACTGCAGCTAGGAGATGTTTATGATTTCTTTTCTTCCTCAGTAGCATGCAGAATACCTTCCAGCACTAGAGACACTAATTAGCAGGCCTGATGCTTCTACTCATGTACAGCTAAACTTCTCTGTGTTCTCTAGCATGTAGAAATGTCTTCAACAAGGGTCTTTTATCGTCAGGTGTAAAGAGTAACCAGTAGCCTTGACAATAGCCTGTGATGTGTGGGTGTTTTCATAAGGCCCCCTTGGACAACCATTCAACAAGTTGCAGTCCATTCCTGGCACTGGGAGTTTTACTTGGTGGCATAACATGTCTAGTTGGTGCACTGTCTCTCCTATTATTTGGTAACTCCATTTAGACCACTTTCATATATGTATAGATTTTAGGAAGCTTGTACAGTAGTAGGTAGGCCATTTGGAAGAACATATGGAAACACCCATCTTACTTTTTTGAGCCAGGAGCTTGCTGAGTCATAAGCCCCACAGATCAACCTGTCTCCAGCTCTCCAGAGCTCCAATTACAAGGGCATCACCATGTCTAGATGTTTTTTAAGTGGGTTCTAGGAATGGAGCACCTTAAGCACCTCATAGAATGAATGATTTCCCCATCTTTCTGAGTAGTAATTTAAACAATATTCTGAATCATATGTAGAGTAAAAATGGCCCTGACTTACAATGGAGGAAAACACTGTCTGATGAAAACACGGTTGAGAGCACAAAGTTTAATAATTGCTTAAAACTATCAGACATCATCATCATCTCCTCTCTTCAATTTTGTTCCTTTTCCTTCTTCTTCTCTCCTCCTTTTTAAAGACACAGTCTCACTACATAGTCTTAGCTTAGCTGGTCTAGAACTTACTTTGCAGACCAGATTATCCTCCAGTTCATAGAGATTCATCTGCCAAGTGCTCAAATGAATAGGGAGGGTATGCAGCACCATGTCCAGCCTAGATATTTTGTTTTTCACTTATAAACAGAGTTTTAAACTCGCCATGGCTTCTGCTGAGACCCAGAGAAGAGAAGCCATGCTTTGTGTTTGTTTGTTTTTAAAGAGAAGGAAGGAGAAGAGAATGAGATAGTCAGCAGTGGCCAAGGAATGCCGGGAAGTATAGTGGGCGTGGCTGGTGTGTGGCTGGTGTGAGCAGTGGCTTAGTGGGCTTGGCTGGTGTGAGCAGTGGCTTAGTGGGCGTGGCTGGTGTGAGCAGTGGCTTAGTGGGCGTGGCTGGTGTGAGCAGTGGCTTAGTGGGCGTGGCT
>NC_034596.1:49051921-49065310 GCF_900095145.1 Mus pahari
GTGAGCAGTGGCTTAGTGGGCGTGGCTGGTGTGAGCAGTGGCTTAGTGGGCGTGGCTGGTGTGAGCAGTGGCTTGCCAGGGAAACAGAGATCTATGAATCATCAAAAGGCTGTGAGCAATGTCTGCAGCTCCATCTGTGGGTGGCTCAACCTTAAAATCCAAACAAACATTCACAAGTTACAAGTTATTTTGATGAGTAACTCACATTCTAGCTGAATTAAAGAAACATACATTTTAACTTTTTTTTTTTTTTCCGGTTCATTGGATTAAAGTTGAACTAATTCCTACTAGAAATGATTCAGTTTTCATAATTCACAAAAAGTGTTAAACTGGAAGGGATCATATAATTCATCAAGTACAATTTCCCCTTGTGATGAATTCTAGAGACACCAAGTACTGTAGCGTTTACAGGAAACTGAGACCCCAGAGTTAGAGGCCTCTTGATTCTCTTGGTTCAGACAGTGGCCAAATATAATCAGTTCTCACATCTGAGTCTGTGAAAGGGACACTGGGAGGGTGAAGTACCTGGTAAAATGTCGATTCTGGGCCTATCAAGGTGCAAAAGTGGGTGAAGCTGTTTACCATCAACTCTGAGAGCCTGAGTTTGATCCCTAGAACCGGTGAGAAGAGAGAACCAACTCCTGCACGCTATCTTCTGACCATCACACACATCATAGCATACACATGTCCTACTCCTGTGGGGCAGTGGGCTGCCCACAGACAGCCTGGTCTCCAGTAGAGCATAGGTCTTGAACCCCAGTGGGACTCGGTGGGTGGTAATTTCCACCTACACGGGATGGAAGGCTTTTGATCATGTCTCCTGGACTTCTGGCTCCTGTCAAAGTTACCACCCCCACAGCCTCCACAGGAGAGGCATGGCTATCAGTCACAATAGAAGCAGCACCGAGCCTTCCCACATGCAAATAAGGTTTCCCACAAGCTCTCAGTCCAAGCCAATGAGAGGTCCCTGCTGTCAAATCCTGAATCACCACCCAAACTGTATATAAATCCTATCTAGGGAATTAAAGGTGCTGGAGAACTACTTCTTCATGAGTCTTTTGTTCCAAGAGCTGTAACACACGGGAAGAGATCTTCTCTCCCGAAGAGCCACCTGAGGCTCCGCTGCACTCCTCACTGGATAGAGGGCTTCTCTTTGGCTCAGCCTGACCTGACTCAGTTCAGAGCAACCTGGAAGGCATGGCAGAGACTTTGTCTCCCTGCCTGCACTCGATTCCCTTCACTGGAACCCTCGCCCCACCCCCACCCCCCACCCCCTGGCCTGGACAGAGATCCCCGTGGAAAACCTCAGGCCCACATACTCCCAAATAAATAAGTACACGAAAGAACTATTTATAAAAAGGTAGATTTTAGGAGCTTGGAAGATGGCTCAGTGGTAGAGTGTTTTTTGACTAAAGTGTATAAAGCCACAGATTTAGTTCCTGGCACTCAATAAAACTACAAATCATGAATTCCTCTCCACTCTCAGAGCTCAGTGATGAGATGCAGAAATTTACACTTTAATGTGTTTTTGAAGAACTTGTGATTTAGGTAACCTTCAGATCGTACTCTGATAGAGTACTGGGAAGCTGTACAAATCACGAGTTTCCTTAGAACAAGACTGCGCTCTATTTTCAGGGTCAGATGTCCAGTGACAGTAAACTAACCTTACTTTGGGACTGGAGGAGCTGATGGTTCAATTGGCTATCATTTGGGACCTTTTTGGCGTAGGTTGGTTTTATTAGAGGTGGAGCCCAGGGTCCTGCATATGTCAGACAAACCTTCCTTCACTGAACTGAATTTCCAGGCTCTGCCATGCTCTGTAATTTTCCAAGTTTTCACTAAGTTATCCAGATTGCCTTTGCCTCTGCCATCTTCATGCTCCAGCCTTCCTGGTAGCTAGGATTACAGATCTGTACACTGGGCTCTACAGGGGACTGCTTTTTACAGCTAGAAAGGCCCTCTGAGTAGACAGGTGTTCCCACAAAGCAATTGTATGGTGTCTGAGGAGTCTTTTAAACTGCAGCAGAGGCAGCAGGCTCACTCAGAGCCCTGGCCTCTGAGAAGAGTTAAGACATTATATGTAGTCAGTTCTCATATCCCTACCATTTAGATTCTGCAATTAGCATCTTGCTATATTTGCTTCACTGGCTGTGTACCCATCTTTCCTTCCCAAGCACAAGGTTATCTTGCTTGCCAGGGTTTTCAATCCTCCTTCCATCTTGACAGTGCTGTTTTTAACTTTTCTTTTGGCACAGCTAGTTTCTCCAGTATTCCCTGTTAACTGTTTTGGCATTCTCCTGAGACTGCTATGACCGCCTTGAGACTGAACTTGTGTCTCTGGTTTTAGAGTGCATCTTTACACTCGTCAGAGCAGGCAGTTGGTGAAGACCATGTGATGAAATCTACCTTAGTTTCTCCTATCCTTTCATAATTAACACTGCTTCACATTTCCATGTAGGTAAATTTTCAGCTACTTCAAAACTCAGTGGATTAAAGTATGAATCCATCTTTCCAGAAACACATACATTAAATTTTAGAGTGATTTTACAATCCTTTTTTATGTAGTCTCATAACAAACCAGCTGCTCTGGAGTATATTTTTCTTTGAAATATCAGGCACTACCTAATTATATCAATTACTATGCTTACAGAAAGCCACCAGCGTATTATAAGTGAGCTCTAATGTCCTGTCCCAAAGAGCATGTCTCGCTTCCACTGAATTCTCTTTTCTCTGTAGTCCTATATACTGCAACCCAGGTAATCCTCCTAAGCCTTTAAATTGTATTCATTTAGTCTATGTGTGTATGAGCATTCACCATGTAGGCATGCATGGAGGCTAGAGAGGGCAATATTGGGATGTTATCCTCAATTGCCTCTCTACTTTGTTTTTCTTTTTTGGATTTTCAAGACAGGCTTTCCCTGTATAGCCCTGGCTGTCCTGGAACTCGCTATAGACCAGGCTGACCTTGAATTCAGAGATTTACCTGCTTCTGCCTCCCAAGTACTGGGATTAGAGGCGTGCCTTGCCACCACTGCTGGGTATATCTCTATTTTATGTTTAAGGCAGGGTCTATCACAGAACCTTGTCTAACAGCCCAGCAAGCCTCACAGGCCCACTTGTTTGTACCCTGCTAGTTCTGGGTTATACATGCTGCAGCCACTGTTCTTTATGTGGGTGCTGGGGATCTGAACTCAGATCCTCATACTTGCACAGCGAGAACTTTTCCCAGAGCCAGCCTCTGACACAGTTCCTAATCATGTCATTGCTTTCGGAGTCCCCAGTGGCCGCTTATTAGGCTAAAGCTTGAAATTCAGTTTTCATCCCTAGTACTGATGAAAGACCTTTTCATTCTTCAAAGGTTGGCCAGATTGTCATGACTTAAAATTTTTTTATTATATTGTGTATATTTGTGTGTGCACTCATGCTATAATACATATGTGGAGGTCAGAGGGCAACTGTGTCAAGTTTCTTTCCTTCCGCTTTTACGTGGGTCACAGGAATCAAACTCAGGTTACCAGACTTCTGTAGCAAATGCCTCTACCTGCCATCTTGCTGGACTATATGCCTTTTTACCACCAAAGTGAGAAGTATTCTGTTATTTTACATTCCATAGACAGCCTCGCCGAGACATCACGGACCATATCCTACCCTGTGCATGTTTGTGTCTATCTAACTGAAGAAAGTCTTACAGTTAAGGATCATGTCTGAAACCATTTCCCACAGCCCTCCGCTCCATTGCCGTCTGGAAGATTCAGACTGTGACTATGACGGAAAAGAAACTGTTCATGATGTAGTTCACACGACAGAAAGGGAGAAAAGCCCCGAGGACGGTTATCTGATTATAATTAGGCACTGAGGAAATTAAGCTTTGAAGATGATCATATTTTCTTACAAAGAAGCTTATAGTGGGACTTCAAAGTAAATCAAAGAATATCAGAAAGAGAAAGTGGGCCAGAGCCTATTCAGTCATACAAAGCTCAAATAAATAGTACCTCAAGTCTGGGCCCAAAGGTTACATTTATAGCATTGTCAGACACATCCTTGAAAAGAAACTTCTCCAAAACAACAACAACAACAACAAACCAAAACAACAACCAAACCAAACCAAACCAAACCTCCAAATCCACAAAACCCAAAAAACCAACTTCACAATTTTAAAACTACGGGCTCAAATGTTCTCAAATGCTGTTACATAGGGTGCAATATATAAATTCTTTTTTGTTTTCAGGGTAAAGGCTAAATAGGTCAAGTTTTATTAAGCTTCTTCAGAGTAGAATACTCTCTAACACTGTATAAATAAATAAGCCATATTGAAAAATCTTGTAAAGGGAAGACTTGACCACAGCACTAGTACCATGCCTGTGACACCAGATGACTGGGACATTTGGGGGTTGCCTCAGCCCTCTCCTGGAATACAGTCTGTAACTATGAGAAGAGATGCACCACAGAGGAGGGGTGTACTCGCAACAGTGACAGAAGCCAGTGGCTGAAAGAGAAGTTCAAGCTGGCCTGGACTTTCCCAATCTGTCCTACTTAATTGATGGGTCACAAAATGTCACTAAGAATGATGCCATCCTGTTCTATACAACCTGCGAGGGGAGACAGAAAAGATTGTAGTACACATTTGGAGAATCCAGGCCTGGACATCTGCAGTCCTCTAGCCAGTCCGCTCTTCTCGGTTCCTGGGAAGCAGCCGTGTTACTTTAGTGGTATCACCTCTGTGGGTTTTCTCCGCGTGTGATGTACTTGACCTGTACTATGGAACCATGGCTTGCCTGGGACTTTGTAGACCAGGCTGATCTTGAACTAGAGAGATCTGCATGCCTCTCCCTCACATGTGCTGACACTAAGGGCATGCAGCACCTTTGCCCTGCTCTTGGGAGTCCATTCTTGTATCATCCAGGGCTTTAGGGTACAGACTGACTTCCTTCTGTCACCTCCTTTTTTCTGACCCCTTCCTGACTCCACGTTGTTATGACTCCCTCTTCTTTCACCAAACCCCTGTCCACACAGGCCCTTTGGAGCCCAGGCTCCTAGTGTCTGTCAGCAAAACTCCTTTCTAACATGACCAACCTCCTGCTTCAACACCCATCTGAAGGCCTTGCCAATCAGTGACTGCGGTGCTTTCAAGGGCCTAGATGGGGCCCTTCCCTTGGGAATTAGTCTTTCACTTAGACCTTAGATGCCTAGTGCGCTCCTCCCAACTGCCTGCCCAGCCCTGTCCCACCCCTCTAAAGCCTGAGACACACATGCTCTGGTTAGTGTACTCACGAGCTTTTATTGCTAGCTTGAATACTACCTGGAGAGACCAGTCCCCGGGTATTCTGGGAGGATAGGCAGAGGTTCGGTGCTTCCTGGTGTCCTCAGACACTCACACCAGGTAGCCACAGGAGGCTCTGTAGAGCTCAAAAGGAGCCTTTAGGGGCCTAGCATCTCTCCTCCACTCTAGTGTTACTAAGGCTTGTCATGTCAGTGTCAGGGGCAGGACGCCCTAGAACAGCCAGTATCCTTTCCATCTTCCAGTTGTGCAGCTTGGTCATATCTAGAAGTCCCCAGGCTCCTGTATACTTGGTCTCTGATGTTCTCACTTGCTGCTCACCTGGCTTGGGGACCTAATTTCCTTCTCTCTTGGATACCCTGTGAAACAAACTGCTTCATGCTTTCATGACTTAAAATAAAACAAGACAGAAAAAAATAAAACCCCAATAAACAGCTACATGGTTGTGGTGATGCATGCCTTTATTAATCACCTCACATGAGAGATGAGGGGAGGAGTTTATCTGTGAATTCATAGGCAGCCTGCCTGATTTACAGAATGAGCTCCAGGTCAGCCAGGGCTACGGAGTGAGCCGAAGTGAGCCATCGTGTGACAAAAGGATGGTATTTCTGTTAGCATTTGCTGTTTGTATTGCAGACCCCAGAACTGCTTTATTCTGAGATTAGATGGGTATGTGCTAATAAAGTTTGTTGCATCAAATTCATTATTTGTAAATGTAACCCACATGTTTTTGTTTCATAGTTTATTTTACATAAGACTCAAATATATGGCTTTTAACTTCTGTGTTTTAAGGCTATTTGCTTTTTGAACACCTTTTTATAGACAAAGCTTCCATACACATAGTTGTACTACAGTAGAAAGATACTAGAGTGAGCCTTGAGAACACAGACACATCCCTTGCTTTCATTGGTACAACACTCTTCTGGAGTCACATAGGACAGGAAAGCAAGGTGTAGCTACAGTAAACTTACTTCTTGGAGCTCTAACCTTTATTTCTTCATAACTAAGAAATCCATTGTGCATTAACAGTCTAACAGAAGCAAAATCAAGGGTATTCTGGTCACTGGTACACCACTGCCTCTGATAAAGCTTACTGGGAACTACCAAACATGGTAGAAGATAAAATATTTAGACTTCATGCTGTCTGCCCACCATTATTCTGTCCCTCTGTGTTATTATAAGCTCACAGTCCAGAGATAAAAGGTACTCAGTCTCATAGTACATCACAGGTTTCAGGAATGGTCTGCTTATAACATGAAGGATGGCAGCAAGAGAAATTCCTGTGGGGATGTAAGAGATTGCCTGAAGCTACAGAACAAATGATGATGGATTTAGAAGAGAATTAGGGCAATGAAGTAAGGGTGTAACCTAAAAATGATGCTAGGCTCATACCAGAGCTCCGAGGAGTCGGATTATAAAAGACCTGGGCAGAGAAAGTCATTCAATGGGTAATGCTTGCTACCAGGCCTGAGATCAATCCCTGGGACCTACATGATGGAAGGAAAGAACCAATCCCTGGAAGATGTCCTTTGACCTCCACACTGGCTTTGTGCTGTGAATCTCTCCACTATAAATAATTGTAAGAAACCAAAATAAAAATCCCTTGATACCAGTCTTAGAAGTGTGGACTTGGTTCTGAGTGATGGGTCTGGGATTCTGATGCATGCAAGAGTTACCCGGCAGGAAGACTGATGACTAGAGTTAGACTCCTGAGACAGTGATCTAGAACTGCCTTTTAAGAGATTCCCTTGGTGAGTCTGGCACAGGCTGACATAGTGCCTTCTATAAAATGTGAGAATCCCGACTGTTGAAAGACTGAGTGGTGGCTTGAATGGGAATGGACCCACTCATATACTTGGATGCTTGAACTCCAGTTGGCGCAACTGTTTGGGAAGGATTAGGAGGTGTGACCTTGTTGGAGGAGGTGTGTCACTGGGGGTGGTTTTGAGGTTTTAAAACCTCATGCCCTTCTAGTTGGCTCTCTCCTTTTCATGGGTTACCATCTCAATATGTGAGTGCTCAGCTACTGCTCCAGCACTATGCTAGCCTGCCTCCTGCTTTGCTCCCACATGATGGTCATGAAATAATCCTCTCAAGCTCTAACAAAGCCCCCAGTACTCTTTCTCTCCTGGTCCCAGATGCTGTGGGAGCCACATGTTACCATGCAGACATGGCCAAGTCCAAGAACCACACCACACACAAGTAGTCCTGCAAATAGCACAGAAGTGGCATCAAGAAACCCTGGTCACAAAGATATGAATCTCTTAAGGGGGTTGACTCCAAGTTCCTGAGGAACATGTGCTTTGCCAAGAAGCACAACAAGAAAGGCCTGAAGAAGGTGCAGGCCAACAATGCAAAGGTAGTGAGTGTACCCACAGAAGCCATCAAGGCCCTTGTGAAGCCTCAGGCCATCAAATCCAAGATGCCAAAGGGCCCCAGCCACAAACTCAGCCATCTGGCTTTCATTGCTCACCCCAAACTTGGGAAGATGATTGGAAGCTACATGGCCAAGGGTCGTAGGCTCTGCCAACCAAAGCCCAAGGTTTAGCAACCAAAGCCTTAGCTGGAGGCCCAGGCTTCAGCTCCAGCTCAGGCTTCCAAAGGTGACCAGGCCCCTGTGCAGGCCCCATAGAAAAAAACTCCTGCCAGTGTGAAGACACATGGACTGCTGTGACACACCCACCCACACACTGTTTGCAGATGACCAGTGTCCTATGCTGTTGTTACAAATAAACTCAGGCAAGATCTGTTAAAAAAAAAAAAGCCCCCAATAAACCTTTATTTTATAAATTCTTTTGGTCATGGTATCTCCTCACAGCAACAGAAAAGTAATTAAGATAGCACTTGTGTAAGTTCTGAAAACTCATAGCTTAGGCTTGCAGGTCTCTCCTCTGACCTTGTGTTAATTTTTCTTTAGCATTTGTAATTGTTTTTCATATTTTATTTATTGACTGATTTGTGACACACTGTGTCACTGTGTGTGTGTGTGTGTGTGTGTGTGTGTGTAGGTCAGAGGACAACTTCTGGCAGTTGGTTCTTTCCTGCAACATGGGTCCCAGGAATTGAACTCAGATCATTAAGCTGAGTAGCAGGTACCTTACCCACTGAGCCATCTTGTCGCCTCTTGTTTATGCATTGAAAAGTACCTTTGCTCAACAATGTTTCTTGCCTGTTTATTTCTCTACTATCTGTAGAGTGTTTGGCCTCTTGGACTTTGCTCTTTCTTTGAAAATTATTTCCTAAGGTTCCGACTTATGAATAGTGTCCACATTAATGATCTATTGGCTCCACAGATAAGAGTAAGTTATCAAATATCACTATCCACTAATACAGGATTCTATGCCACTTGTCTTGGAGAATAACAACCACACGGTTATCACAAGAGAATAATTTCATGTTAGAAATTTACTCTTGGTGGTCAGAACTCACTACAGTTGGCTGACTGTATTCAAAACGTTTATTCCAACCTCTAGTGTATAGACTTTGTCCTGAAGATCAAAGGTTACAACAACTTCTAATACTGTAGTACCTTAGATAAAGACATGTTCCAGAAATACAGCCTTGGAGACAGCTTGCCAAGAAGGTAGGAGCCATCAAAATGAGTATGTATTTAAAATCACTATTAAGGCACCTGTTCAGAATGAAAAGTAAACTTCCTAGTAACTCTTCCCCTTAGGAAGCTACTCTTACTCAGTAACCTAAACAACTATAGGTCTTAGGGCTCAAAGGTGGCTCCCTGGCTCTCTTCTAAAGGACTTGGGTTGAGTTCCCAAGTCACCCACATGGTAGCTAACAGCCAGCTAATAATTGTAACTCTACTTCTTCTTTTTTTTTTTTTTAAAGATTTATTTATTATATGTAAGTACACTGTAGCTATCTTCAGACACTCCAGAAGAGGGCATCAGATCTTGTTATGGATGGTTATGAGCCACCACGTGGTTGCTGGGATTTGAACTTCAGACCTTCGGAAGAGCAGTTGGGTACTCTTACCCACTGAGCCATCTCACCAGCCCGTAACTCTACTTCTTGAGGCATGCATATGGTATACAGACATACTGCAGGCAATACACCCATATACATTAAAAAAAAATCTCATAAATGAGTAAATAAAATTAATATGCTGGATTTGCTTGAGGATTCTTTTAATGGGGTTCAAGAGTGGGGAGTTAGCTATTAAGGGGAATAATCTGGGTGGTTTTTACTTTGACAGGCCATGCATTTACTTTTCCTATTGTTCCTGTCCCTTCCAATAATACATTGGACTTTAATCATCTGTATGCCCAATTATGCATAGGCAGAAGTTGGTAAATAGTGGAATCTCTTTAAAAGCTTACTACAGAGCAGTTTTGCCTCACTGGACATACACCCACAATTAGCTCAGGTTAGACCCTATTCTTCCTACTCTGATCCTTTGAAGATGACATGGGCTAGAAACCATATAAATTTGATTTACTAGGGGTGGAAGAAACTAATGTTAGTGTCCAGATGTGGCAGTATGGCAGCCTGATTCAAGAGGCAGTTCGAGGGCATGCTGGGGTTGCTATATGAGTTGTTTGGAGAGGGGTGTGTGAGCATGGTACGTGCAGGTGAAGGAAATAGGCTGCTATGGGCTTTACAAGAAGGTGGGTGTGCATGACCCAAACCAAATGGGCTACCAAGTTAAACCATCTCCGGTGCTTGCCTGATTCATAAATACACTGCAGTTCTGGTAAGTGTTTTTGTTATATAAGTAAATCATCTGTGAGGTCCTCTGCAATGCTGGTCACTGAGAGTAAAAATCGGACATTTCCTCTTGTAACAGCAGTGAGGTTGTTATTCTCCAAGACAAGTGGCACAGAATGCTGTAGTATTTGATATTGATATTCAGTAATGTTTATTCCTTCACCAAAGAGCCAAAAAAATCATTAGCATAAACATTATTCATAAACGGTGTGTCTTTTTTTTTCCCTTCCTGGTGAAATATCCTTTAGTAAAGCTGCCATTCACAGTGGGGGAGGCTGGGCTGAGAGACCTGACAGGGACCAGCAGAACAAAGGGAATTCCGACATTTCTGGACCTTAGAGAGGAGAGGAGAGGTCTTTGACAGTTAGAGAGTAGGGTCCCCGAGTTTAGCAGACATATGACAGTGCTATGTAGAATGTAGGGCTATAATTATGGGAGCCAATCCTATTGTCCCAACCCCAACTCAGGGCTGCTGCTGCTTATGTTTAGGGAAGATACTACACGGGGTCTGATGTGTGGCTCATCCCCCTTATGGGCAGCCTCTATGACAGCATGCCTTCTTTTATAACGTGAAACAATGAAGTAATGAATGATAAAGGTATGATTCATGCTGCCTTTTCTTTTTTTAAGATTAAAAAAGAAAAGGTGCATGTGGGGTGGGTGGGGTAGGGTAGAGACCTGGAGCTGGAGCAACAGGATGCTGTCAATTGCCTGACGTTGGTGCTGAGAGCTGAACGCTGCTCCTTTAAGAATACTACAGTCTTGGAACCACTGACTCACCTCTCCAGTTCCCCCATTTTACTTTATAGGAATGTGTTCAAGACATCAAAACCGCATGTATTTTCTACAAGTGGTTCCCAGTTTCAAAGTTGAAAGATTAAAAGACACTTCTGGGTGGTGGAGAGATGGCTCGATGGTTAAGAGCAAGCACTGCTTACTTAGAGGGCCTCAGTTGGATTCCTGGCACCCACATCAGGCACAAACCTGTAACGCCAGCTCCAGGGGAGCCTCTAGGCATCCACGTTAGGGGCAATTCTGCTTGTGTCTAGTTAGGTAAATAAAGCAATTACTGGCAAGGAGAGAAGCAGACCTTCATCAAGGTTAATTTCAACAGGTCTCTCTCATGTTAGAGGAGAGAGATGATTCTGCCGAACTGGATGACTTGCAGAAATGACTTGCCTTGCTTCCTATAGTGCTGTCCTCATTAGAGCTATGAAGGTAAAATGAGTGTGTATGCTGAAAGCTAAACTGAAGTTACGTCCCAGCCTACTCATTTTCTTGTTTCTTCCCTATCTGCCATCATTTCTAAGTAACAACCTTCCCCGCGCCTGCAGCACCATTCTCCTCAAGTATCTCAAGTATCTCAGGCAATTTTTGTAAGGAGAATTGCTTGAACCATATCTAGGGCTGAGAGTCAGCATTTCACCAGAGCATAAAGTCAAAACGATTTAAAGGAAGTAATGTAGTCTTTTTTGAAAGGCATATATATATCCTTGGAGAAGCTTTAACAAAAATTGGAGTTTCTAAGCTTATGAATAGTTTATTACATTTCAACAACTGTATTGTGAATCAATAAAACAAAAAGCTAAGGACAATGAGCTCAAGGTATTGATTCTTAAGTTTCAAAATAGAACTGTAGGGAAGCTATAAAAAAAGGGATTTCAGGGTGTGTGAGCAATCGGAAGCTAAAGCATCCAAATGCAGACTAAAACATCCTGAGACACTGGGAGCCGCCAGCAGCTCCTCAGACGTCTAGTTCTGCTCATTTATTCCTCACTTTGAAAAGTATCTTCAAGTTTTAATATTTATTTATGTAGTTTTTATTTTTTCAATTTTGGGTCTTACATGTAGCTCTGCCTATCCTAGAACTCACGCTGTAGACCAGGCAGTCCTCAAACTCAGAGCTCCCCCAGCTTCTGCCTCTCAAGTGCTGGAATAAAGGTGTGTGCACCACTATGCCCAGCATAAATACTTAACTTTTTGTTTTTGGAGTCAGAGCTTCACTGTGTAGTCCTGGCTGTCGATACATAGATCAGGCTGGCCCCCACCTCACAGAAATCTGCTTGCCTCTGCTCCCTGAGCACTGGAATTAAAGGTCCAGGTCGTTTTATACAGGAAGCGGTGTGGAACGTAATTTTTCAAAACTCAATGAGGTGCGTGTATGGTCCATTGGTGTCCAGCTTTAACACTTGCCTGTTCCCGTACGTGCCGTGTGCCACCATGACCCCCGCTTCTACGCACTTGCTGTTGTTGGCCACGGCTTTTTCACACAGACTCACAAACTGGGAGTAGAGTTCTAAACCCTCCTCCTTTCCAGAGTTACAGTGGTACTGCATGTTCCGTCCTTTCACCCTGCCCCCGAGCGTGGCTTGCGGGATGATCAGAACATCGCCAGGCAGGTCGAGGATTGAGACGTGCTTGCCGGTTTCCGTTTCACTTAACTTCACATTTAACAGCGTATTAACTGGGTAAAGAGAAGAGGTAAGGCACTTTTGAAGTGAAAAATAAACATGAAGAAAAGCGTCAATCTTTTAATTGGTTATCAGATTTCATATTCAAAACCTAGTTTTCAACCCAAGTCTGTAGATGTTAAAAAGGGCTTCACTAAACAACACTGCCTAAGCCCCAAATATACAGAACACTCTGAATGCTATACAGAAAATACCAGGGTGCTTCAAATCCAACCTGGCAGCGAGGCTCACCCATACAAAGTGCATCCCAGAAGACCTACTTTCAAAGGAGTAGCGGCACACTGGAACCTCAGGCACTGTTGCCTGCAGGGGACGCGTGGGTGTTTGTTTCGCTGCTTCTTTCATTTCTTAAACAAACCCATTGGTTCAATTCCATTATAAACCAGTGATTTTGTAATTTCACAATTTAAGGCAATATTAACATGGTCTAACATTTTATAAATAAGGTCTATTGGGAAAATGTAAAGGTGAAATTTGTTATTAGAGATGAGAAAGTAAACAAGATACTGTCAGCTTCTATGTATATGAATATGTATGTGTATATGAGTAAGTATATGTAGATATATATGTGCATATGTATATATGTAAATGGGAGGCTGGAGAGAAGACTTGGATATTAAAAGTACTGACTACTCTTCTAGAGGATGGAGATTTGGCTCCTAGCATTCACATGTCAGCTAACATCTGTCTCTGGCCAGAGGACCTGATGCCCTCTTATGGCCTCTTCCGGCAACATTTGCACATGGTACACAGACAGGCAAAACAGCCATACACATAAATACAAATAAAATCTCACTCCTCTCAAATCCAAAACAAAAACCCCATGGCAATATTTTTTATAAGCATAATAAGACTATTTATCTGCCGGGCAGTGGTGGCACTCGCCTTTAATCCCAGCACTTGGGAGGCAGAGGCAGG
>NC_034596.1:49065360-49075706 GCF_900095145.1 Mus pahari
AGTGAGTTCCAGGACAGCCAGGGCTACACAGAGAAAGCCTGTCTCGAAAACAAAACAAAACAAAACACAAAACAGAACAAGACTATCCAAATTACCATATACATCTATGTGTACCTAGAAACCTAAACTATTTCAACATTAACCATTTTGAGGTATAAACCAAGTTGCCTATATCACACTTAGGTTCCCACTCCTGCTACAAAGGGAAAAATGAATTATTCTTATGAAGAACAGAACAAGTAGTAAAGAAATTCTATAAACCTTATAATCTCAGTTGAGACAGACAGGCCTCTGTAAGCTCCAGCTCAGCCAGGACCACATAGATTTTTTTCCCCCCTAATTTTAAAGGCATGCTTTCTAGTTCAGTTGATTTCAGTTACTGCATGTCCTGCAGTAAAGATCAGTAAGGACTTGGTATGATTTCCTACTCCACAAGTCATGCACTTAACCTGGCAAAAATCTGTTGGTTCCTAACCTATGCTATAAGCCCCATTGCTTTTCATTAACTAACATTTCTCTTTAAACACCTTTGTAATTCTCCGTTGTGAACAAGTACCATCAGCCAGCAGCCCCACCAACTAATCTCAGGAAACAGGAAGTCTCCCGAACACTTCATGCCAATGGAATCACTATTTAGCTACTCAGGCCTCAGACTCCTAAATTAGCAATTCTGCAACGAGCAGCAATACTCATAGACTTTCATATACCTCCCTCTACTGGCTGTAACTGAGAACTCACATATGGATATGCAGAAGTAAGACAGTACAAAGAGAAATAGAAGCAAGTTGAACTAAGATAATAATTAAAGTGTGGTAGAAAATTAAAATTGTAAGACAGGTTATTAATCAAATACCTCCAATAGCACAGACATGAAATCAAGCTTTGACAGATCCTTGCTCTTAGTACAATTATACTGAAGATGAACTGAGGAAGATTTTACACATTTCTGTTTTAGCTATGATGTTTCAGACTTCATGGACATAACTGGATATATTCCCAATGTACATAAGCCTTGGCTGGAGAGGTCTGACCCCATGACCCCATGAGCAGGTATGAGGCAGGCTTTAAGAGAACCTCCTCACACTGACTCACTTCTGGACAGAGGGACGTACAAACTAACCTCTCAACAATAAACGGTTATTTCAGCCGGGTGTGGTGGCGCAGGCCTTTAATCCCAGCATTTGGGAGGCAGAGGCAGGTGAATTTCTGAGTTCGAGGTCAGCCTGGTCTACAGAGTGAGTTCCAGGACAGCCAGGGCTATATAGAGAAACCCTGTCTCGAAAGGAAAAACAAATAAACAAACAAAAAACCCAACAACAACAAAAACAAAACAAAAAAATAAATGGTTATTTCGCTTGTACTTCACCCTGCTGAATGTGACCCTTAGCCATACAGTCCTTTACCGAGAATGAAAAACTTGTTAAACTAGTCATTAACAGACTTAAGGTAGCATCCTCTGTGTTTTCATTCACCACAACCTTATACATGTATTTAGAGTGACCTCATAAAGAAACAGACAGAAGCACACAGGCTTAGTCACTAAGAATCAAACTGCAGGTTGGGTTTCATGGGTTTATCTTACCTCACTATGATTGAGACATTAAGACCATGACACAGCTTTGCAAAGTCAATCTTTGTTTTTTTTTTCTTTCTTTCTTTTTTTAAATTTATTTATTATATGTAAGTACACTGTAGCTGTCTTCAGACACTCCAGAAGAGGGAGTCAGATCTTATTAAGGATGGTTGTGAACCACCATGTGGTTGCTGGGATTTGAACTCAACACCTTTGGAAGAACAGTTGGGGGCTCTTACCCGCTGAGCCATCTCACCAGCCCCAATCTTTGTTTTTTTTTTTTGAGACAGGGTTTCTCTGTGTATCCCTGATTTACTGTGTACACCAGGCTGACCTCGGACTCAGAAATCTGCCTGCCTCTGCCTCTCCAGTGCTGGGATTAAAGGCATGTGTCACCACTTCCTGGCTACAAATGACCAACATTTTATTTTTGTACTTGAAGAGTCTTATTACATTCCTGTTGACACAAAGATGACCAGGGTCAACTACTAACTTAGGAAAACAAGCAGAATGTCTAACACCTCAACATCAGGACCTCAGAAATACCCTCCCTAACAGAAGGAGCTTTATTTCATTTTCTTAAGCCTTCCAAGGTTCCTTATTATCCTCTAGATTCAAATTTCAAATCATTGGTTACTAGCTTTCCATCCTTACCTATCACACAGTCCTTTCTTAAGTATTGTTTTCATGCTTTGACAAAGTTGTCAGGAAAGTCTGGAATATAAGCATGACATTTCCTCTATTAGTTGACTTTTGGCTAAGGTGTCATGAATGCATTATCTGCCCACAAGTTTCACTTTCATTACTGCTCTTGGCTAGGTTAATTTCTGTGAGCTCTGACTATCCATCTGCATTGCTTTTCTCTGTGGCATGCCTTGCATTCTTGTTCGGGCTGGTCTCCAATCTTAGGATCAAGGGATCCCCTTGCCTCAGCCCCATGAATAGCTGTAACTATAGGTACATGCTACTATGATCAGCTTACATTTCTTATTAATCTAACCAATATGTGCTACATTTTACTAATGAGGAGCACATAAGCCACCTCCAAGCTTAGGAATAGTTCCATTATTTTAGATTTTTTTCCTGAGCATAATTTTTGAACCAAATACTACCTTTTTTTCTTTTTTCCTTCTCACTCTGATCCTGCTCTCGCCAACTCCCCTCCCTTCAGCCCCGCTTGCTCAGGGCCAAAGAATTATTTATTTATTATATGTAAGTACACTGTAGCTATCTTCAGACACTCCAGAAGAAGGCGTCAGATCTCATTACGGATGGTTGTGAGTCACCATGTGGTTGCTGGGATTTGAACTCAGGACCTCTGGAAGAGCAGTCAGTGTTCTTAACCGCTGAGTCATCTCTCCAGCCCCGAATACTACTGATGATTCAGTATGTCTGAACCTATGGAATTATCTATTATAAGGAATGTGCAGGAACATGGACTGCATACGATCCTGGAAAGCTGTAACAGGTTAGTTATTCTTCTGTGATTCTTGCGCATTTACTGTTTCCTCTGTCCTCAGAGGATGTATGGCTTTATGGGTTTATTTTACCTAATTTTGGGTATTAACATTAATTTTAGTTCAGGAACTAGGAGAACTATATTTTCATTTATTGCCCATTAGGGATGCTCTTATCTGATGAGGAGAGGGAAGGGACCGTGGTGGCGTGAGAGGAACAAGAGAGGGTAATAGGAAGTAAAGAAAGTTTATGATAAACGCCTATAAAACCTACTAGTTTGAACACACACACACGGGGAGTGTGATAAGGAAAGTGGATCTCCGTGGCCACTGTACTCTCACAACCTTCTGTACTCTGGGCAGAACTGTGCTGCACACAAGGGTTTATGTATCTATCTTCTAAAGCAGTCTGTAAGCCATTTGCAATACTGCGATGTTTTACAAGAGTCCCTCCCATCGTATGCACATTCTTTAACATTCACGATGAGCAGCATTATTAACACAGTAGCACAGTTTCAGATCACGCTTCTTGGGGCTGCACAGACGGTTCAGCACTTAAGAGCTGCTGCTGTTCGCCAGGGAACCTAGGTTCAATTCCCAGTGGCCACAGGGCAGCTCACAACTCCCTGTAACTCTGATTTCAGGGGATCTTATGCCCTCTTCTGGCCTTTGAGGGCATCAAGCATGTATGTGGTAAAAGAAAAGAAAGAACAAACCACCCACCCACCCCATGTTCCTTGAGCTGGGCCTGCAATCCAAGCTAATCTAGAGGCTGAAGCATAAAGACCGCACACCCAATACCTTTCTGGGACGCAGAAGGAATTGAAGGTCAATCGTGGTCAAGACTTTAAGATTTTTTGTTTAAATTAAAAAACTTATTAGTTTTCAAAGAATTAGATCTTATTACAGCATTTATTTTCATTCAACGCGTTTTTTGTTTGGAGGTTAGTTGCTAAAAAGGGCTTAGGATACAGTGCAGTGGCGGAGCACTTTCCCATCATGCTCTAGGCCCTGACTTCAATGCTTAGCACTATAACACTACAGCAAAACAAAGAGGAAAAAGTAACAATAAATTATGCTTCTTAGCGGAGGTTGTAGGTCAGTGTAGAGCACATGCTTAACATGTACAAGGTCAACCCCAAGCCCTTAAAAACGAAACAAAATCCCACCGAAACCAACGCAGTGTGGTTTTGAGTATTTTGGTTCTGTTGCTCATGAGCAGTTCTATCTTTGCTCCTTTACTTGTCCCACATCATAATGAGTTTCAGCATACCATTCTCATGCCCCGCCTGCCGGGAGAGGGGAGAAAACACATACCCATTTTGGGGAGAAGTTCTGTGTCAGCTCCCTTGAAGAAACACACGTAGATCACCAATCCTCTCCGAATCTGTGAGAAATGACCACAGGAACCTCAGGTTAGGAAGGAAGCCTACAGAGACACAGCTCAGTGGGAAGCACTCCACAGTGTCTCCAAACACTCGGGTTAAAAGCCAAGGGAACAGAAAGAATGAGGAGAGGCTTGAATTCTAAGTAAATTATGAGAAACAAAACAATCTTTGCCGAGTCTTAATCACCATGCTTATTTAAAAGGTTACAATACAGTCAAGAGGGGTGAAGATTACAAAGCACGCCTGCATTTATTTCCACTGAGCCAGCGGAGCTTTCAGCCAGCCTCCCCCAAACCCTGTCAGGTCCACAGAAAGAGTTACAGGCTGATTTAGTCAACATCAAATGATTCTCCTTTTTCCCACATGGGGCTGTTGAATAAGCAACAGTGTTACTAGTGTCCTCTGATGTTACCTTTTATTTTCCCCTAAGTCATTTATTTAAAGAGAGTGGTAGTTCCACATAGGGTCTTGTCTGATTTTTACAAATTCCAGCAACTGTTCAATTGCTTTTTCTGTTATCGTCGTCAGTGCCTGAAGAAAAGCCAACGATTAGGCTTTGAAAATTACACTTATGGTAAGTTCTACATGAAAAGGTTGGTTGTTATCAGGAAGTTACACTGTCTCACTTTACATAATGACTTGAGTATTTGTTCACAGTCTACAAGAAAATAAACAAGTGATAAATGACTTCGGTGCTACCACTGAGGGAATCGATTCTACGTTAATTTCCTTGGCTTACTTGATTCAGAAGCCACCACAAAGATTAAGTGAATTAATAACTGCAAACTGCTTAAAACAGCGCTGAGCTCAGGGTAAGTACGACCCAGGTGTTTATCAAATGCTGCATAAAAATAAATAGAAAGGCAGAGACACAGCTATATTTCAAGCTTTAACTTCCAAAGCTTTATACATGTTTGGGACTCAATTTAACTATGTGCAACATTAAGTTCAACTATATCTTTCTAGTTCTAATGGTTTTCTGTGTAAATATAGCTAGCTCTGCACTCATACTTGAATTCCCTGGGCAAAGATTTTAGTTTAACTATGTGCAGTTGTGTGTCTGTGTACAATGGCAGGTGTTTGTCCCGCCTAGAGGAGGCCATCAGACCCCACGGAGCTGGAGTTACAGGAGGTGGTGAGCAGCCCCGCACTGCGGGATAATGGAATCTAAGGAGCTACTGGCGGTGAGATTCCCTGAACGTTCTGAGACCCGTACGGCGGGGTGGCTTACGCTGTTACCTCAACACTTAATATACTAAGGCAGAAAGATCATCCGCAGGCCGAGGGCTACAGAGAGAACCAGTCGGGCACAGGCCACCACCAGACGCAAGTCCAAAGAGACAGCAAGGCAGCCCACTAGGATGGGCAGACGGAAAGGGACAAGCTCTTCATCCCACGAGAGATGACAGGAAGACGGGCACGGTTCCGCGCATAGGGCCGGGCGTTACCTCCACCCACTGCGCCGCGGCGTCTCCATCGGCCGGGCGCACTTGCAGGCGAGCGTGCAGGCACTGCTGCAGGAGCGCACGAGCCTGGGCTGCACGACCACCGTCAGCCATGGCTCAGGTCCGCGCTGCGCATGCTCGGGTAGGCTCCGCCCACTGTTCGTGGCTCCACCCTAAGAGGGCGGGGCCTCTGCCTGTCTCTCCGGAGTCCCGGATGAGGAGTAGACCAGCTTTGAAGCTTAGAAGCTGCAGTCTCTCGGAGAGTTTTTGTTTAGAGAACTCTGTCTCTCCTTCTCTCCCTTCTTCTTTAACTTAATCTCAGCCTCGAATGCCTTGTGTTAAGTTTTGTTTTGGGAGGTAGGGTCTCATAGAGCCAGGGTTGGTTACCATAACCACGTAGCTGAGGCTGACCTTGAACTGCCTTCTCCCAATTGCAGGAATTACACATGTGCCCGCCCACAGCCCCACCTCCATCCCATCCTGCTCTGCTACCTGCTTCCTAGCTTTTGAAGAAACATTTTTCATTTCAGAAAGCTTAGGTTTTCAGATGTTGGAAAGAATGTGAATCAGAGTTAAATCCATTCTATGTTCATTATAAAGACATAACTAGAATGAGATCAATTGATCTCAAAGCAGGCAGAGAGGGAACTAAATCAGGTTCCTAACCTATGGGTCACATTTTGGGTGGGGGACAGCTGCATCTATCATAGGGAACACCTAAGACTATTGGAAAACACAGAGGTTTACATTTTATTCAAAATAGTAGCAAAATTACAGTTATAAAGTAGCAATGAAAATCATTTTATGGTTGGGGGTCATGACAACCTGAGGAACTGTATTAAAGGGTTGCTGCATTAGGAAGTTTGAGAACCCCTGAACTAAAAGTTAGAAATCTTTCAAAATATACCTTGTCCACTGTCTTAGTTAGGGTTTTACTGCTATGAACAGATACCATGACCAAGGCAAGTCTTATAAAGGACAACATTTAATTGGGGCTGGCTTACAGGTTCAGAGGTTTGGTCCAGTATCATCAAGGTGGGAGTACGGCAGCATCCAGGCAGGCATAGTGCAGGCAGAACTGAGAGTTCTACATCTTCATCTGCTAGTGGAAGACTAACTCCCAGGCAGCTAGGATGAGGATCTTAAGCCCACACCCACAGTGACACACCTACTCCAACAAGGTCTCACCTCCTAATAGTGCTACTCCATGGGCCAAGCATATACAAACCACCACAGCCACTCAAAGCAGTGCTGTCTCCTATGTCAGAAATGCTACAAATCATTCCATCGTTGTGGAAGGGTGTTTATAAGCTGTGTGAATGCATTTTTTTTGGGGGGGGGAACCCACCAATTCTTTTTTTTTTTATTTTAACTTTTCATTTATACACATTTTAATTCAAATATAATCACTTTCCTCCCCCAGCCCTTTCCAAGTCTCTTCCCCCAACTTCTTTTATTTTCCCTCACTTACATTAATAAACTTTTTTCTTCAATTATTATAGTTACGTTATGTGTGTACAAATATACGAATACAACCTATTGGATCTTGTTTTTGTTGTTTGTGTGTATATGGTCTCAGAGCTGGTCCCTTTGTATTGGATGACATTCGTAGGAGAGGTTAATTCTCTTTCTGTACAGTCATTAGCTGCCTAGGGGTAGACTCTATTGATATGTCCTATTGCCTTTGTTCAGGCTTCTTTTATGCAACCACTTCTGTGAGAGATTGTTTCGCAAGCAGACATACTGGTATTCTGGCTCTTCCAATCTTTCTGCTTCCTCTTCTGAGATGTTCCTTGAGTGATAGGTGCAAGAACATCTATGATATAGACGTGAAGTGATGTAGATGTAGCTATTGGGGCCGGGCTTCCCACAATCCTTTGATCTCTGAGTTGTGTCTAGTTGTGGTTCTCTGTGATGATTCTCATTGGCTGTTAAGAGAAACTTCCATGATGAGCGGTGATAGTTACATGGATATAAGGATACGATTTAGAATGTGATTATAAATTATGTTGTGCTAGCACAGTTATGCCACGTAGTAGATTCTCTTCTAAGACCCATGACATCACTATCCACGAGAAGTTTGGCTAGGTTCTAGTAGCAGGAACCTCTTGTCTAGTGGGCTTTAAATCCACTTAAACAGCTGTTGGGGTGCCATTTACTGCACCTTTATGGCTATCTTACCTCACTGGGCGTTGTTGTGGTTCCTGCGTGTCACTGCTGGGTGGGGCTGTAAATTGCTTCCCTCCTTTGGCAGCTTTCGTAGCATTGTCTGGTAGCATGGAGGCTAGCCACAGGAAGGAGGCCTTCAGGTCAGAGTCAGCTGGAATAGTCTGAGTCCTGTGTGTTAAGTGTTAGGTGCCTTCAGCAAGAGACTTTCCTTCAGCCTTTGAGAGTATCCAGGGCAACAACAATAGTTTATGTTGTTTTGGAATTCCTTGGAATGCCATGATTTTATTAATTTACATTTACCTAAAATTATACACAATAAGCATAACTGCATTTATACACATACACATACATCATACATATACATGTATCTATATTTAATTTCTATCTCTATATCTTAAAAGAAGTCATGCTACTTGAACTGACAGTGCTCCTCACAAGAACCACAGACTTACCAACCCCTCAGTCTCAGGCAGGAGAAACTTCCTTTTGAGTGGAGGAGAGCCTTTCTTTAGAAAATACCCTTGGTATGAATATTCTTATCTCAGAGAGTGCTCGCTCACCAGTAACTGCATTTGATACGTATACAGTCCTGCAACATTTTCTGATGTGCACAATGACATCGAATCCTGTGGTCCATTTTTCCTTAAGCACTTATTAGAATGTAAATAAAAGTAAACAGGGCTTGGTTTTCTTTCCCACGAAATCTATTCCGTGAAAGTGCATGGGATTAGCGTTTCTTTCTCACAGATGCGGAGGGTTTAGCGGGCAAATAATAGTGTTACCCTGATTGAGTTACTCAGGTCATTGATTTGGGCTCAGTTGGCACAATATATTCATGGCTGTTGTTTTAGAAGATGACATCACTGACGGTGCCGCTGTCCATACAAAGTAGTGCGACTGGAGAGAATAATCCATGCATAGTCAGTAGTCCTTTGTATACAAACTGAAGCTGTTTGCTGGCTGGTTATCTTGCAGTCTCCCTAACACTTTTAGTAAAAGGAAAATGAAAACACCTCACTTTACTTCTGAGGGGTGTGTTACAGGGGCTCCCACCTTGGTTGCCTTTTGTGTAGTATTCATAAGTTGAAGTGTTTATGCCTGCACCTGTATGTCACTGTAACTATTGAGTCTGTACGCTGCCATTCAGATTCCAGTTTTACACATCGAAAGGAACATTGCTGTAGAGACCCAAGCTGTGATCCGGAGTTACGGAAGACTTTGATGTTTATTCGGATGTGAGTAGGAGGAGCTGTTGCCGATAGGATGCATAGTTCCCAGGGGACTTTGTGCAGCAAGGAGCAATGGGAAGCCATTTCTGTGCTTAGATAGTGTTTGGTTGTTAAAGGTTAGTGTCTCAAAAAAATCACCAATTATTTTTAATGTTGCCATTGGGTGAGAATCTCTTAGGCTGAGAATGTTAGTTTAAAAAAAAAAAAAAAAATCTGTCCACTTATTCTTCTCTTCTGTCTGAAGAGGGCAGTAAGGAGTAGACATTAAAGAAAGCACTTTCTGTGTTTTATAAAAAATGTTCCCACAAAGAATTCATGGAAGTAGGACATGCAGGTGATAGGATAGCAAAATCTGAATAAAGGAATAAAGAGTAAAGAAAATTAAATTGTATTAGAAAGTTACACTGGAGTACATTTACTAGTTAAGCTGGTAGTTTTGACTGGAATTCTGATATAGTTCATAGGGACATTTTTTTTTTTTTTTTTCCGAGACAGGGTTTCTCTGTATATAGCCTTGGCTGTCCTTGAACTCACTCTGTAGACCAGGTTGGCCTCGAACTCAGAAATCCACCTGCCTCTGCCTCCCAAGTGCTGGGATTAAAGGTGTGCACCACCATGCCCGGCTGGGACACTTTGTTTTTTTAAGACAAGGTCTCATATTCTAGGCTGACTTCATTTCACTACGTACCAGAGGATAACCCTGCACTCTTGATAGTATTCCTGATCCTCCTGCCTCTGCCTCCTGAGTGTTGGGACCACAGGTTTGCTTGACCACTCCTGGCTTGTGTGGTGCTGGGGACTGAACCCAGGGCCCCATGCAAGCTGGACAGGTGCTCTACCAACCGACTCGGTCCCAGTCCTTCGTCTTAATTTCCAAAAGTCAAACAGTCATGGGAATCCCATTTAATTTCCAGGTGAAGTAGGTTGGACAATTTACTTCAGAGATAGAGGGAAAAATAAAGCACCAGGTCAGCTTTAGAGAAAGACTGTCATACAATGGCTGTACGTCTGCTTCGCCTTGTGAATATGTTAGAAGTTACTTTTGGATGTCTGACAGATGGATCAGTGGTTAAGAACACTTGCTA
>NC_034596.1:49075981-49105439 GCF_900095145.1 Mus pahari
TATATATATATATATATATATATATATATATATATATAAAACCTTTTAAAAATAAGTATTATTTTAAAGGAAGGAAGAAATTACTTTTTGGACAAGAATGATTATCAAACAGGTACAATATTAAGAGGGGCCATATAGATAATAAGTCAATTGTGTGTGAATTCTATATCCCCTGTGATGGTGTAATAATCGATGGAGACTTGTTTTCAGTTGTTTAATTCATTCAGTTTAGTCATCCCACATTCTACCACTCAAAAGTAGTTCACAAACATGAGAGGCCCAGGAACCACTTCTAAAAGGTCTTGTGCAGTTGATGCCCAGCTTCCTGATCCTGAAGAAGGAAAGATGTGGACAGGAAACAGAATCTGCTTCCTAGTGCTCAGGAGGTCTCCCAGTGACTTATCTCCAAAGTGAGCCTCTTACCTGCAGCTCTACAGACAGCTGTGCTAATAAGAGGTGCAGCTGGAAGACTCTGCCCTTCCACTCCAAAGCCTAGAGAAGATGATTTGGTGATGAGAAATTGGTTCATGTGAACTAAAATACATAGAACACTGGAGTAGAATCAGAATTCTAATTTGGTTGTGAATTATAAGATGTACTGCCATGACAGGGAGTGGAAAATCTCATAGAGGGCATGACTGGCACATCTCCCCATCCAAGGACAGGATACAGGAGCATACTCCTGACTGTCTTTATTAGCCTGCTGTAGGAAGTACTCCAGAGCCCTGTGTAATGACACAGACGTTAGCGTGGTGCTTGGTGGATGAAGAATCAGAGCAAAGGAGGGGTAAAAAAAAAAAAAACCTGTATTTCTTCGGTGAACACTTAAATATGACCCTAAGTACTAACAATGAAACACAAGAAATCCACTCAACAGTGTCCTTACGGAAAATGTGCTATCAGATTGTTTAGGGTGATTTCGTAAATTGTCCCTTGATTTAAAAAAAAAAAAAAAAAAAAGAATGTCTCAATACAACTCCCAAATAAAAACAAGTCCTCAGAAATAAGGCAGTTCCAGTATACTCTCTGGATATTTGCACTCTGTTAAAGATTCGTCTGTGACCTTGGCTTACTTCACAGGGTCCTAAGGAATTCTCTCACCTGGGTGTTTGAGAAGTACTGGGTAACAGGATAACTCCAGGGATAGGCTCTGTCAAGAGATGCAGATTGATCAGAGATGCTACTATTTAGAGATCAAAAGAACAAGTGGCGAGGCTACTTTTTCTTCTTTTCTTGTTCTTTAAAAAAAAAAAAAATGTGTGCCAGTATTTTGCCTGCTTGTGTACCTTGTGCATGTCTGGTGCCTGAGGGCCCAGAAGAAGGCATCAGGGCCTCTGGCACTAGAGTTACACATGGTTGTGACCCACCATGTGGGTCACGGGACTTGAACCAAAGTCCTCCAGAAGAGCAGCCACTGATTTTAATCACCGAGCGATTTTCCCCAGCACCCAAGGTTACTTTCCTTTCTTGAAAAGTGAAAGGCCAAACCAAGGCTTTGATTGATTGACTGTGAAGTTTCTACACATGAAAGTGACTTTAGGGACTTTGGAAGAAACCGTTCTATGTTCACTATACGATATACAAATTCTATGCAATGGCAGAAGAAACCTTGGTTTGGGAAGAAATTCAGAGCATCTGTCCGGACAGGAAGCAGATGGCACAGTTTAGAGGGGTGGCCGAAGAGAGTTGAATGATGGGACCAGTAAGCAGTCAGGCGAAAGGTTAAACTGAACCTGTGTGGAATAATGAAGGACCAGGGGTAGCAACAGTAGATAGCGGTCACCATTCTGGGGGACTCAGAGGAAGGGAAAGTTTCTTCAAGGCCCAGCAAGAGCGGGAGGTGGAGAAACATTTGGCAGGACCTGCGACTATCCGCATAAACGTGCGGCACGTAAACGTGTTTCCCTGCTCCTCCGGTTTGGTTTCTGTCGTTTCTTCCATTGACTGAACCCAACTAGAAGGCAGAAAATGGGAGCTGATAGACCTGGTAAAAAGAAAACTATGCAGCAAGGAGCGAGTGGGTCTGAAAGGGCTCCTGGAGATGATTCAGAGAGACAGCTGCTCCGGCATATTTATTTCCACAGCAGGAGGAGACAAACATTTACTCTACATCCCCTTGCAAAATATACCCCTAGCTTCTAGATACCCAGATTTCTAATTACAAAGTGGTATTTTGTAAAAACAGTTTGGCCTGTACCTATAAAGAGTAATTAGTTTAGGAATACAGAACAATTATCCACCGAGGTCAATCAAATAATGCTAACAAAAGAATATTTATAAAAACGACAATGGAAAGTTTCTGTCAAGTGTGCATCACATCAGCATGGCAGAGATGCTTCGGATAGTTCCATTTGGCTCATGCACATTTCTCTTTGGGAGATTTTTATTAATGGTCCAAAGGTAGTTATCCACCAGGGGACCTGAAAGCAAGTTATGGAGGGCCCGAATGAATTCTGACTTCTAGACATTTGATATCCACATGAAGACTCAGAGGAAGAGGAAACAGGTTTTTATTTATTTGTATTTTCAGTGCTAGGGATCCTATCCAGACTTGGCCCTGGCAAAGCAAGAGTTCTGCCACTGAGCCACGCCCACAGCGTTCTGCCACCGAGTCATGCCCACAGCTCGATGCGCAGTAGCAAGAGTTTGTCAGCAAAAGTCCAAGAACAGCAGTCCAATCACAACCAATTTTTTTTTTTTTGCATGGCGGCTTCTTACTTTAGGCAAAGGCTGAGGCGGGTGTGTGTGTGCGTGCGTGCGTGTGCGTGCGTGTGTGTGTGTGTGTGTGTGTGTGTGTGTGTGTGTGTGTAGGGTCTGGGAGTAGGGGTGTCCCAGTTAACACCCCTGAACCCCCAACCCCGCCCCCCCACGCTGCCTGCCTCCCCCCACCCCCGCGCTGCCGGCCTCCCCCCACCCCCTTTGTAAAAAGGAGATTTAGAAAAATGGTAGTTCCTACTTTAGAGATGAAAGGATTTGTAAAACAAGGCAGGGCATAGATTTTAGTTTAGAATTTGATACTTTTTCTATGTTGTTTAACTTCTGTTTTAAATGCCTGTCTTATTATTGCATTTATCTGCTGGTGTGTTGCTAGGTAGCGTAATATCGCAAATGACTTTAACCCTAAGGCAATGATGTATGTCTCTGGCAATCTGTAGGGTTTTCCTATGGTGGGCTGATAAGTTACCTTGATCTTTGGCTTGTTAGTTTGTAGTGTTGTGATAATTTTGTAAAGCGTGCCAGGATTTTTAGAGTACTTGCATATGTCTGTTAGCCTTTTCCCAAGCCAGCGTAGCCCGTTTTAGAATCTTGGCGCCTGTAACTCTTTCAGAAGTAAAATTATGAACGACTACAAACTGGGCCAAAGAGATTTCTAGCTATACTTAGAGTAGATGTTGGAGCTCTGAGAAGTAGTTCTTGATCCTGTAGTGTTGTATAGAATTTGTCTGCAACCAGAATAGCTCCCAATTTGGTAGAGATTTCTATCCTCAAATTATTCCTATCTGTATGTAGAACTGTCTATAGTGGAATGCTACCCTATAGATACTGACTGGTGAGGGTTTTTTTTTTTTTTTGGTCTGTTTGTTTTTATTTTTTGTTTGTTTGTTTTGCTTGTTTTATTTCTGTTTGTTTTAGATCTACTGCTAACCTCATTTTCAGCATTTATTTCCTGACTTACACCTTGATTCTATTTCTCATTTTTTTCTCATTTTTTTTTTAAGGAATAAATTCGGATTTCAAAAAAAAAAAAAAATTGCAGAGCTGGAGATTTGACTCAGAGGGTGATAGCACTAACAGTTCTCCAAAGGTCCTGAGTTCAATTCTCAGCAACTACATAATGACTCACAACCATCTATAACAAGGTCTGATGCTCTCTTCTGGCATGCAGGCATATATGCAGACAGAACACTGTGTATGTAGTAAATCAATCTTCAAAAACAAACAACAAAAAGAAATTGCAAAATTAGTTTAGAGAGCTTTCAGGCATCCTTGCCCATTTTCTCAGTTTCCAACCAAGCATCTCCAGTTACTACGTTTGACACAACTGAAAAGTCAGCTCTCCATAGATTATTCGGATTTCTCTGAGTGAAGGAACCATCTTATATTGACTTAACTTTCTGTCCCACTTTACAGTTAGTTACCAAGTTTCTCTAGGCTGTAGCAATATCAGACCTTCTTTAATTTTCAAAAAATGAATTAAAATAAAATGTTTTTAAAAACTAAAAAAGATTAGTTTAACCCACATGAATGTTTTTTTAATGTTTTTTTCATTTATTTTTTTATTATTATTATTTTCTTTATTTACATTTCAAATGCTATCCCGAAAGTTCCCTATACTCCCCCCCCCCGCCCCTGCTCCCCTACCCACCCACTCCCACTACTTGGCCCAGGCCTTCCCTTGTGCTGGGTCATATAAAGTTTGCAAGACCAAGGGGCCTCTCTTCCCAGTGATGGCCGATTAGGCCATCTTCTGCTACATATGCAGCTAGAGACACAAGCTCAGGGGGGTACTGGTTAGTTCATATTGTTGTTCCACCTACAGGGTTGCAGCCCCCTTCAGGTCCTTGGGTACTTTCTCTATCTCCTCCATTGGGGACCCTGTGTTCCATCCAATAGCTGGCTGTGAGCATCCACTTCAGTGTTTGCCAGGCACTGACATAGCCTCACAAGAGGCAGCAATATCAGGGTCCCTTCAGCAGAATCTTGCTGGCATGAGCATTAGTATCTAGGTTTGGTGGCTGATGATGGGATGGATTCCCGGATGGGGTAGTCTCTGGATAGTCCATCCTTTCATCTTAGCTCTAAATTTTGTCTCTGTACCTATATCCTTTCATGAGTATTTTGTTCCTTATTCTAAAGAGGAATGAAGTATCCACACGATGGTTATCCTTCTTGGTTTTCTTCTGTTTTGCATAATGTATCTTGGGTATTCTAAGTTTCTGGGCTAATATCCGCTTATCAGTGATGCATGAATGTTTTATAACATGTGCATGCCTGGTGCCTGAGTTACAGATGTCTGTGAGCCACCATGTGGGTGCTGAGAATTAAACCCAGGTCCTCTGGAAGAGCAGCCAGTGCTCTTAACTACTGAGCCATCTCTCTCCAGCCCTGGGCTTTCTTGTTTTTAAATGCATGTTTGCATATGTGTGGGTGGGTGAGCATGTGTGTGGAGGTTTGCATGCACATGGAGGCTGAAGGACTTCAACTGAGAAAATGCCTCCATCGGATTGGGCTCTTGGCAAGTGTCTGCACTGTCCTGGATCAGTCTGGCTCCCTGCCTCTGTAACAGGAGAAAAGGAACAGCAAATAGTATTAAAAATATTGCCAATGTTTTGAACAGAAGAACAGAAGAAGGCAAAAAATTTCCAACAGAGGTAATCATAATTTATCCCATGGTACAAAAATATTCACAGGGGCTGGAGAGATGGCTTGGAAGTTTAAGAGCATTTACTGTTCTTGCAGGGGACCTGGGGTCACTTCCCAGCACCTACATGGCGGCTTGCAACTTTCTGTAACATCAGTTCCTGGTGAACCAATGCCCTTTCCTGGCCTCTGAGGGCACCAGGCATACACATGGTATGCAGACATATATATAGGCAAAAACATTCATACATAAAACAAAAATAAGTCTTTCTATAAAAGACACCTTCAGTGGGGGTGGGTTGGTGATCTTGTCTATATACAGCCATGTGCTTTGCTATTTGTTCTTTCACTTTTGCTTGCTCATTCTGTCACTTCTGCTGGATGCTGTAAGTGCCTAGTTTGAGGCTCTCTCTGCTTTTTTATTTCTCAACCTTGGCTTTTGACACACTTAGTAAACTCACACATGGGCGGGAGAGTTGGCTCAGCGGTTAAGAGCACCGACTGCTCTTCCGGAGGTCCGAGTTCAAATCCCAGCAACCACATGGTGGCTCACAACCATCTGTAATGAGGTCAGATGCCCTCTTCTGGTGTGTCTGAAACAGCTACAGTGTACTTACATATAATCAATCAATGAATCAATCAATCAATCTTAAAAAAAAAAAAAAAAAACTCTCACATGTTTGAAACCCAAGGCGTGGCTATCGTAGATTATCCTCCATGTGGAGCATCTTCTTCCCAATAACTTACCCCCACCCCATCCCTCCGGCCCCCCATCCCCCAACCCCCTTCTTCCCCCCTGCTCCCCCTGCTTTCAGTTTTGAGTTTCTGTGTAATTAGGGCTACTTTTACTAATCAGTGTAGGGATATTTACTGGAGCATGGACAATTTGCCAGTGGCAACCAGTAATTTACCAATTACACCAGTCAAGAAAATGACTCTTGTTCCCCAGCGGTTATTTATTGTCAATAGTTTTGCAAATATTAATTGTCTTGTGTTTTTTAGAATTAAGCAGGAATTCAGGTAAAAAAATTTTTTTTTCAGAATGTCTTGCCCCACCCCATGGATAGGTTACATTATAGCCAGAGGGGAGCTGTAGCTCATATTTGTCTTATTTGAACAGGGTTGGCCAAGCTGGCCACCCATCTACTTCTTAGAAGAGTAGCTTACAACCTGTTCACACATCAAGCTAGGTTACACTCTGTTGTGTACTAAGAAAAGCTCAAGGCCAAACTCAAAGTATGTATAAAGGCAGCTTGAAGAAAACTCAACATTCAGGGCATCATCAACAATCAAAATGTACTTTATATATTCCATTCTGAGAATGTCTATTTACAAATTTTTTTAAAGTAGGAAATTCTTTCCAAATTAATGCAATTCTTTCTAGATTGACCCTTGCCCTGGTCAGGGAGGGGCGTTAGAAGGTAAGGCTTTGCCTCGTTCCTATAGGTCTGAGGTTATAGTCTTTTAATGACTGTGCCCATGTTAACAGCACACACCCACTCAGAACTTCATTCCCACAGGTAACCTTTGCTCCCCATGATGCAAAGCCAGCCCAGATGACCCTTCTAGGAGAGAGTGAGCAAGGGATGCATGTCTTTGTCTTAGTCAGGACAGGGAACATGGTGATGGGCACTTGCATGACGGTTTGGAAGGTGGTAGAAACGTGTCTGGTACACTGACTTGAGTGTTCTTACAGGCTACAATGAACATTTTTGACTTGGTTGTGTCAGATGACTGCTGAGAAGACGGTAATAACTGCTGTTAACATTTCCTTAGTTTCACCAAGAGCTCAGGGAATTGAAGGTTGACTTAGTGGGTTATCGTGGTAAGATGAATCTCAGTCTTTGGCTTTCCTTCTTGCTGCCTTCGTTTTTCCATCCACTGGAGATAAGGCAAATGTAATGGACCACTTAAAAATTCATTTTTTACCTTTACGTGGTTATGTGTGTGCCTGAGTGTATGTGCCCCTCCTGCATGTAGGAACCTGCAGAGCAGAAGTACTTGGTCCCCTAGAACTGGAGTTACCCATGCTGTGAGCTACCATACCATGCTGGGCTCTGAACCTGGGTCCTTGTAAGAGCAGTCAGTGCTCTTAACCACTGAACCATCTCTCCAGCATCTAATGAACAATTCTTTTTATCATCTTTGTGTTTTATAGTAAAGTAAACATACGGCTTACTGACTGAATAATAGAAACTGTAGTCGTGACTTTTGCATCCGCACCTAAACCTCATTGGCATCTGCCTGAGATGGAGATGGAGAGCAATCTCATCAGACTCCCTGCTTGTTTGGTCACATAGGTCAAGGAAGCAAGAGTCAGACTATTGGCCTTACAGTTGAAGTGGCTCTATATCGTGCAAACAGAGTTTTCTCAGTTTATGCCTTGCCTTGTAAGACTCCATTTTACAAGCAGACTTGACTCAATTTGAGGTTAGAAGATGACTGACTATGCACCAGAATGGGGACATGGACTTGTACCACTCACCTAACGCAGATTGATAAATGGCTTATTCCTGAAGCAATAAGAAGGGTGACACTATAAATTGTTTGGTATGAATTGGGACTGTAGAGGTATATGAGCCATATTTAACGTTATATCAGGAAAAGTACGGTCAAGAATCTGTAAGAAACACCAGGCCAAGGGGAGTGTGTTACACTCTTACCCAGACTCTGTATGAAGGTGAACACCTTAATATTGCTGTGGCAGTGACCCCCACTATCTGTCATCTGGCCACTTGGTATATGGAACAAGGGATTGACAGGCAGAAAACACCAGAGTGTCCCTGGAACCTGACATGGCCTACTCAAAAGGCCATCTGCCCATCCTCCTCTTTGCCCTTCTGGACCTATTGTCCATCTATATTGTGGTGGTTTGATAGGTCTGGCCCCCATAGACTCATGTGTTTGAATGCTTGTCCATAGGAAGTGGCACTATTATGAGATGTGGCCTTGTTGGAGTAGGTATGGCCTTGTTAGAGGAAGTGTGTCACTATGGGGGTAGGCTTTGGGGTCTCCTATGCTCAGGTTCTGCCTGGTGTGGAAGTGTCTCTTCCTGGCTGCCATCGGATTAAGATGTAGAACTCTCAGCTCCTTCTCCAGCACCATGTCTGCCTGGACACTGCCATGCTTCTCACCATCATGATAATAGACTGACCTTCTGAAACTGTAAGCCAACTTCAATTAATTTTTTTTTTTTTAATAAAAGTTGCCTTCGTCATGGTGTCTCTTCACAGAAATAAAACCCGCACTAAGACATATATTATCCATTTAGTTGTCTGTCCTTGTCCTTTGACTTCTGAAGCTGGACTCAGCTCAGGCTCATTTCTGAGTCTGCAGCCAAGAACAGCAACATCATCACTCCAGAGACCTCCAACTGGTTGGTGATCTCAGGCCTTCTGCAGCCCACCTGACTTTTTTGCATCAGCCTCAGCGTTGGCGTCTCATGCTTCCTTGCCTTTCCAACCATTGTGTCTCTCTCTCTGTCTTTCACTGTGATATAGAATATGCAAAGCAAAAGGGGAATATCTGGCCACTGCACAGGATGAGTTATTATTATGCAATATATCCTGACACTGTGGAAGGAAACATATGGGTTCATCTGTGTTTCTGACACAGCATGCTCACAGCACTTGCCATGCCTAAGCAAGGGCACTCTCAAGACCCTACACACAGAAAAGGAAAAAAAAAAAAAGAGCCGACTTCAGAGTTAGATAAGATCTGCATTCTTGTATGTATTCAATTCCCAATAAATGTTCATGTCAGGTGACAAGCCAGGTGTGGAGATGGTTGTTTGAGGATGAGTCTGCCCTTTGTCTTACAGAGCTCAGAGTTTCGTGAGAAGGAGGTTCACTAAAAATCACTTCTTTCCAAACCATGACACTTTGGCCCTCCTGCCTTTCGGTGAGGGAAGGACATGGTATTGAGGGAGTGCCTTCGTTTGGAAAGTTGGAGCTAAACTAGACTGGGGAACTGTCCCCTAATGTAGGGAGAAAAGACAAGGCCTTCAGTATCCTATTTTGTCACAGGATGGCTTCCCAGGGTCCTATCACCTCTGGGAAGGTTTTTCTGACCCAGCAGGTGAGTCTCTCATCTGCACGCTGGTTCCTCTCTTGCTTCCAAAGCTCCTTTCTAGACAGACGGTGTCTTACCTTTGGGGCCTACAAACTTTGCTTCAGGCTTGACCTCTAACTATAGCTGTATCTTATTTTTTCTTTCAGGCCACAATAAAAATGTCTAGTATTTTAAATACTGTGTTGAGCCACTTCTGCTGGGTGTGAAGCTGACTGAAGAAACTCCCATCACCCTGTGAATGGAACTCACCCTTCTTAAAAGGTCCATTTGCATTTTAATAGCAACTCTTTAGCACACATTAATTTCCAATTGGCACAAAGTGTAAATTGGTGTGTTCGTGAGAAGGGAAGGAGAGAGGGAAATTTTTCCTAATTTTCCATGTGTAAGAGTTGCTACTCTCCGGGTGTTGGCAGTCTCGCCTCTCAGTCAGTCTCCTCAGCGTGATGTAGGTTCACCTCCCTCCTTGAAGTGATCCTGTTTAAAGGTTTTTTAGGTTAAATTCTGTGAACATGTTTCAAGCGCCTCCCTTAGCCAATCTGTTCTTTTTCTCCATGGTGGCTTACAACCGTCTGTAATTCCAGTTCTCAGAGATCTGACTCCTCCTGGCTTCTGCAGACATCTGCATATAAGTTGTATACACGCAAGTATGCAGTCAAACACAGTGTCTCAGTTAGGGTTTTATTGCTGTGAAGAAACACCATGACCAAGGCAAGTCTTATAAAGGACAATATTTATCTGTGCTGGCTTACAGGTTCAGAGGTTCAGTCTGTTATCATCATGGTGGGAAGCATGGCAGCATCCAGGCAGGCATGGTGCTAGAGAAGGAGCTGAGAGTTCTTCATCTTGTTCCAAAGGCAAACAGAAGACTGGCTTCCAGGCCAGTCTAGAGGAGGGTCTCAAAGCCCACCCCTACAGTGACATACTTCCTCTAACAAGGCCACACCTACTCCAATAAGGTCACACCTCCTAATAGTGTCATTCACTGGGCCAAGTATATTCAAATCACTACATACACTTATACATAAAATGCAAATAAATAAATCTTTTAAAAAAAAAAAGGCTAAGAATCACCCGTGGACTGCTTCAACCCAAATGACAATAGATGTAGAAGGAAATCACCAAGTAGTGATAAAGATGTGTGGAAACAGACCTTCACACAGTTCAGGTGGGAATTAATATGGTATCAATTGGACATGGTTCCTAAAAACATTAAACATGGAAATATCATTGGAGCCAGTAATTATCTATTATGGTAAGTACTGCAACAAATGAAAAAGAAAAAGATGCACAGACTTGTACACAAATGCTTGTAAGTAACATTATTTACAATAGTCAAAAGATGAGAATAAATTTTTAAAATGTGCATTTATATACCAGGGAATGTGATGCAGGCATAGAAAAGAAGGAAGTTCTGAAATGCTGTATTATGTAGATGAACATTATGATATTATGCATTCTCATAAGAGAAAATGAGCCAGATACAAAAGGACACACATGAATTCCTTAGTGGATTATGTATATCCGCAGCAGGAGAACTCACAGAGACAAAACACTATCAGGAGGCACTGGGGCTGGGGTAGTAGGAAGGAGATGGGTTACTTAATGAACACAGAGTTTCTCTTTTAATACAGAGACAAAACTGTTTTGGCAAGAGATAGTGGTAATGGCTTTACAACATTGCAAATATAATGTCAACAAAGTATGAAGTAAATAGAGCACATGCCAGGTTTTATGCTGCCTGTCTTCTTGCCACAAGTAAAAAGAATTGAGAAAAAAAAAAAAAAGCTAAAAATTCAAATCGTACATCCATCATGGCCCATTGCTTCTTTCCATGGGGGCTGTATTATTATTATTATTATTTTTCAATTAAAATTTTAAGTTACATTTTAGTGTGTGTGTGTGTGTGTGTGTGTGTGTGTGTGTGTGTGTGTATAAGTCAGAGAAAAAGCTTGCAGGAACTGGTTCTCTCCCAGGGATCAGACTCAGATTTTCAGACTTGCCAGCAAGTGACTTTACCCACTGGTCACCCTGCCAGCCTGTTGGAACTGTTTTAATTTTCACAGATCTAGTTAGAACAGACTAGTAGATGCTTAACTAGGATATCTAGAATAGAATACAAAAATCAGAGGATTTAACTCTAGTAGTTTAAATGACAGAGTCCATGTTTATTTAAGGATCAAGAGTTTATTTTTAAAAATATAAATTTTATTATTCCTGTACAAGAGTGTGTGTCTCTTGTGTGCATGTGGGTGCCTATGGAGGCCAGATGAAGATGATGAATCCCTAGGAACTGGGGGTTATAGACAGATATGAGTGTTGGGAACTGAATCCCAATTGAAGAACAGTAAGTATTCTTAATCACTGAACCATCTCTCCCACCCAAAGGATCCAGAATTTTAAATTTCAGTTTCTGAGTTCAGGGTTTGTGTCCTTTCTGTAGAAGAGACATCACTGAATGTTGAGTTAAAGAGAGCAAGAATAGATTTCTTGAAAACCTTGAAATTCTCCCCAGTGAATAGATAGAGAACGGGAGAAACCACAGTATTAAAAGAAATGGTCACCACTGCAAGTCCCAGTGTCAAGTGTAAAGGTAATGGCTGACTCTTAGTGAGGACCAAGCCACTGTGTACATGGTAGGGCATCCAACACACAAAGAAAGAGATGACCGCAGTCAGCATGACTTTGAAGGGCTTGCTGGACTTAACGAGTCCCTTCTCTTTCATCTTGGTGGCCACTTGTTTGTAGCAGAAGATGATGACAAGGAAAGGCAGAAGGAAACCCAGCAAGAAGCGGCCGACGAAACAGGCTGCGTGAATCCATTGCCCTAGTGTTTGATGCTTTTTGCTCTCCCGGTCAGTAGACACAATGTAGTTATTCTGGCATTTAATTTTTCCTTTGTGGTCATCATGTGTCGTCCTGAAAACTAAGTAGGGTATGCTGAGGATAGTGGCAGAAATCCAGATTCTCAAGGCAATTCGGGAAGCCCAGCGTGGGGTTCGGCGCTGCTGGGACCACACTGGATGAAGAATGAGGTAATAACGATCAACACTGATGGCAGAGAGGAAGAAAACAGAGGCAAACATGCTCACTGACAAAGTGCTGTTGAAGGCTTTGCACAGGACACTTCCAAAGGCCCAGTGATTGTCCTGAAGGAAGGAGGTGGCCATGAAGGGCAGAATCAATGTGGAAATAAAATAGGAGAGAATGAGATGGAAAAATAACAGAGTATTGACAGTCCTTTGCATCTTGAATTTCAGCATCCATAGATAGAGGCCGTTGCTGATGACACCGATTATAAATGACATGAACAAAGAAGCAGCAATGATTGTTTTGGGAGCAGGAGTTGGAACACCAGTGCTGTTTGTTAATGAGGTAGACACATTGATCACATGACTGGAGGAGTTGATCAAATCCATAATTACCTATGGAGGGAGAACAGAGGAAAAAAAAGAATAGCAACAAAGATTAAGTGAAGAAATTAAGATAGTAATTCTAGAATAGCAGTAATCTGAAAAGTAATACTTGAATACTGGCAAGCATAATATTCCTATAATAAAACGTATTTTCTAACGTCTACTCTTATTTGAGAAATTAAGATCAGACCAATCTTATTTTAAAAATACAAATACTCCAGATTAAAACAAACAAACAAACAAAAAACAAAACAAACAAAAACAAATACTCCAGATAACATGCATTAAGTAAATAGAATCCCCCTCCTAGCAACAACTGCATTTGTCTAAGCTTAAGATGCTATAATTAGATTTACCTCATAACCTAGTTATATGGAATTATCTAGTATTCTAATAGTCAGTGCATAACAGTAAGGACTGACCTTCAAGAGGACTCCAGGGCTACCACAAGATTATCAAATGCCTTCCAAATTACACATACAAAGAGGAAATGTGTTTTAGGATAGAGGAAGGAGTTTCTTTCTTGGGGAAGGGAGGAGAAAGAAAGAAGTAAAATAATTCACATTTATTCAGTATTTGTGAAAGCAAGAGTCTTCCTAAAAATAATTTCTTTGATTTTTTAATAAAGCCTATGAGGTAATTTTTCTTCTCTCTCTCTCTCTCTCTCTCTCTCTCTCTCTCTCTCTCTCTCTCTCTCTCTCTCTGTTGCTTTATTCTGTTTTGTTGAGACAGGGTTGTTGCTACAGGTTTGTTGATACAGCCCACTCTGGTCTCAAACTTGTCATGTAGCCAAGGATGACCTTGAAATCTGAGCCCCCTGATACCACACCTAGTGTGTGGGAATGATTGACATGGGCTTCAACAAACAGTATCCTGGCAAATCTTCAAGAAGAGGAGAAATTAGGGCTTAAAATGGTTAAATTTCTTCTGTCCACCCACATCTTCCACCACAACTCCACTGTGGCACATGGGAGTCCCATCTAAATAACACAGATACTATATTCCCAGGGCAGGGGCTGGGGCGGGGGCGGGGGCGGGGGCGGGGGCAGGGGCAGGGGCAGGGGCAGAGGACCCCTGGAGCTTGATGGTCAGCCAGTCTAGACTAACAGGTGAACTTCAGGCCAGAGAAAGGCATCATCTCAAAGGAGGCAGACTGTCTTCCTGAAGATGTCACCAGAGGGTTTTTCTTTGACCTCCAAATATGAACACCCACACACTGAAAAGAAAAACGAAACGAAACCTACAGTTTCCTAAAGTTAAATGAGCCTTCTAGACAGGCTCTGTGGTGCATGACTTTAATTCCAGCACCTGGGAGGCAGAGGCAGGTGGATCTTTGTGAGCTCAAGGCTGGCATGGTCTATATAATAAGTTCCAAGACAGCCAGGGTGTGTAGAGAGATTCAAAAAACCAACCAACCAACCAACCAACCCACCACAAACAAACAAACAAACAAAATATCCACAATCCCCCTAAAAGCCCCCAAACCAAAACCAAAAAACAAAGCAAAACAAATAAAACTTCTAAGGTTCTGCACGGGAGAAAATGGTTCTCTTTTGTAGAAAAATACAAAAGGAAGATTAGGAAGAATGAACAGGGATGTTATGGATAAGTCACGGTGAGTGTAAAAGCAACACTCATGGAAGAGGTTGTGTGAAGGTCCTGGGACCTTACGAAGTAGGAGGAGGGAGGGTGATCTTAGACACAGGAAAAGCCAGGGGCCGTGCAGATGTCCAGAAGAGCAGAAAGGATGGAGGCAGAGAGCTCTGAGGATATTAGCAACACTTTCTAACACTTATTTACAGCCCACTTGCTGTGTCTCTATGTGTAAAATATTCTGTCCGGTTAACCTACAATTAGCATGGGTTGGTGGTTCAACTGGGCAGCAAAGGAAAAGAGCTTGGGTTCCATATTTGAAGGGAGATGGGGAGAAAAGACTGGTGGCATCTGAAATGTAAAGGACAGGTTGGCAGGAAGTGTGTAGATACTGGGGCTTAAGTGGATAGGAGAAATGAATCCCTGGAAACTCTCCCTCTCCCTCTCCCTCTCCCTCTCCCCCCTTTCTCTCTCTGTCTCTCTCTATCTCAGTGTGTGTAGAATACCTGTAGCCTATGCATCTGTGGTGCATTTGTATATATGCAGGTGCATATATAGTATGAATTTCACTGTGGGGTGTATTTTTATCCATAGATTATATATCTGAAGTTCTATGTGTGCCCATGTAAGTCTGTGTTTGTCATCTGTAGTGTATTTGTGAAGTGTGTATGTATGTGTGTATATGTTATGCATTGTTTAAGTGTATGTCTGTTCTTGTGTGTCCATATGTACAAATGGTGCATGTGTGGTGTTGGTGTGTCTGTGTTGTGTGTGTTTGATATCTCTCAATGTATATGCACATGGAAAGCTGAGTTTCTGGATGCTTTATTTGTTGACTTGTGAAGCTGAACTCTAGAAAAGTGCCTGAAGTTAATATAAATTTAAACAGAATAAAAGCTTTGTTCTTTAATTAGAATCGGTGGCTCTGCATTTTACATAAGGCTCTTGGGAGCTTTAATGTGTTGAATATACTAAGAAAAATCTTCATGATTTTTAGTATGAAAAGTATACTACTTCTAGGCGTGGTGGCGCACGCCTTTAATCCCAGAACTTGGGAGACAGAGACAGGTAGATTTCTGAGTTCGAGGCCAGCCTGGTCTACAGAGTGGGTTCCAGGACAGCCATGAATACACAGAAAAACCCTGTCTTGAAAAATTTTTTTCAAAAAGTATGTTAGTTTTTTGTGTATGTGATGAATATGTGTGGCTGTAGGCCCACTGTGTGATGCAGAGGTTAAGAGAAGTTCTTCATTTTTGAACATCTTTTAAGCTGGCTTGAAACACTGGAGTACAATTTTGAGTCTACTCCACGAGCCCTGTGACCTCTTTAACCCCTTAGAGGTCTGTTTGTTTTGGTTTTGTTTTGTTTTTGTTTTGTTTTTTGTTTTCCAAGACAGGGTTTCTCTGTATAGTCCTGGCTGTCCTGGAACTCACTTTGTAGACCAGGCTGGCCTCGAATTCAGAAATCTGCCTGCCTCTGCCTCCCAAGTGCTGGGATTAAAGGCGTGCGCCACCACGCCCGGTCCCCTTAGAGTTTTTATGAAGACTGAATAGACTGAATGGGGGGCAGTGGACTTACTTAGCACCTAAAATGGATGATGGCAGTTTTTAGGGTTTATTTATTTTTATTTTATTTATTTATTTATTTATTTATTTTAGCTTTTTGAGATAGCATTTCTCTGTGTAGCCCTGGCTGTCCTGGAATTTATTTTGTAGTATGGCCTCAAACTCAGAGATCTGCTTGCTTCTACCTTCCAGGCACTGGGATTAAAGGTGCATGGCACCACCACGGGGCTAATATTCGTTATTTAAACGAGTCATTTTGCTCAACTTGTTACAGTAAAACCAATCAAATCCTCATTTAACCCTTTTAAAGCTACAGACTCTATTTCTCTCTTTCCGGAAGCACCTGTACTGAATTCTGGGAACCTCTGAGAGTCTATCTTCTCTAGCTACACTCTCAGATCTTCTTATCTTGATGCATTGGTAACTCTGGCTGGAGCAGCTTCTAGAGCCTCCAGAGCTTCTAGAGAGAACGGTTCCTTCATGTGGGGACACTGAGCTGCAGGGGGGAAGCATCAGGAACCTCAGACTAGCTGATCTTTAGGAAGCTGAGAAACCTGCTGGGCCCGGGGATCTTACCTCAGAGCTGTGTCTTCATGCCAAGTAGTCTGAGATGCCACAGCGGCCAACAGTCGTCTCTCTGGGAGAAGGGGCAACAACCGGAGATTCTGTCTTTATTTTGTTCCCTCCGTCCCCCTTCTGCTGGATGCTGCTCTTTAGTCTTACCTTGACAAGTTCACAGAGTCTTTCGGCTCCTATGGTTTCTTTTTTGTAGAGAACTGCTGTGGAGGTGGAGTCCAAGACAGAAGTACTTCTCCAAACCATTTCTCGATTTCAAAATGAGAGTCAAAAAATTCTGTGAACAATCATTTCAGTTAAGGTTAATAGGACAATGTCAGGTGTTACAACACTGGTTTAAATTCTGTCCTCAGGTCTGTTCATCCCACCAGGCAGGTTTGATTCTGGAGATTTCATTGGCTTATGGGCCATCAACAGTAGATACACAGCAAGACAGTAGGTATGAGACCTGCGTGGTATAGAATCTGGAACTTAACTATCCGATCTTACTGGAAAGAAAACTGTTAAAGAGAAAAACTTAAACTCTGGTTCTCACACTAAGCAGAATGAATGTGACAGGTCAAAGATGGTCGTCGTTCAGTCTGGAAATAGGAAGAGTGGTAGACAGAATGGTTGCATCTAGACAGTTGTTGGGGGACCACAGAGCCGGCTCCTTATCTTATAGCACGGCGGACTCTGTGAACCATTCATTGCTGGTTCACTCCTCTCTCTAGACACCCTTCCCCATTTCAGATCCTCCTCAGTGCCAGCCTCATGATTCTGTCTTCTTCCTCTCATCACTGCTGGTGTAGAAAATGCATCGGAAACACAGCGTAGCTTCAGCAGTGAAAACTTGGGAGTGAGAGCCATCATCTACTCCGCTAGACTCAGAACTCAGTGCTTTCTCAGCTAGACTACAGACTTACTTGAAATTGGCTTAAATCTTAGATCTTAATTCATTCCTATCTGTGATCTTCCTGGTAGGCTAAGGGTGAGTTTCAAACTTACTACTACATTTTAGAAAGGACTTCCTCTGGAGGCTTTTAGATTCATGTATAGATCCAGAAGTAACGGGGAATCACTGGGTCCAAACCTGCTTGTTCTGAACATTAGTAGACTGAGTCCCAGAGGGGTTAAGCAAATATTGATAGGTTTTTCATCAAACTCCCTTTCCACAGGTGAAGGAGTTGAGACCTTTGAAACTCTCTGAAAGCTCATCCTAGATTCTGTTAACAGTTAATAGAGAAGCTGGGGTGAAAATAATGTGCACTAAAAATTCCAATGCACAGCTTGTGGGAATGATAGTGACTGTATAATACAGCTCAGAGGGAGCTGCCACACCCCATGTAGAAATCCCAACGGTGCCTCTATCTCTATTATAGAGCTATCTGCATCTCTCTGCACATCATCAGAGTCTCAGCCTCTTCATATGTTAACATAAAAAAAAAGAAAAAGGAATGTTTTTTTGTTTTTTTGTTTTTGTTTTTTTTTTTTTTTGGATTACCCTTATGGGGATGAAGTGAAATATGTCTAAAAGGCTCAGCACAATGGCAGGCACAGGGCAAGTATTGAATGAATGACGGTTGAGTTGGTATTGGCATTGTGTAAGTTGCAGCAGAAGGCACACTTACAAGTCTACTGGGCTGGAGCAAATGTATCCGAACGCCGTAATTCAAGAAATATTTATGAATACTCTAGCCTGCCAGACAGTGTGCGAACCAAGGCAAACAAGATAAATAATTCAAAGCAGTTGCCCGTAATGTTTACAGTTATTGAAGACGTTATCTGAACTGAGTAGTTGAAGGATGCTGGAGAGAGATGTTCCAGGCCTTAGAGACAATAGGTTTTTCAGGCTCCTCACCAACATCGTCTGCTTCTTCATTTCTTAATTATTTTTTTAAAAAATTATTTTTTTATGTGTGTGGATGTTTTGTCTTCATGTATGTCTGTGCACCACATGTGTGCCTGGTGACCTAAGAGGACAGAAGAGGGTGTGAGAGTCCCTGGAACCAGTGTTGTAGATGTTGGTGAGCTACCATGTGGGTGCTGGGAGTTGGACCGGTGTCCTCTGCAGGGCAGCCAGGGCTCTTGGCTGAGAGCCCTTGGCTTTTCATTTCTCTATGGTTCATACTGTGGTTGGAGCCAAGGACACAAATTAGTTTCCTAGGAGTTCTTGACTTGAAATCACCTGACTTAATTAAAAGCGAAAGACAAGCGAACAGTCATATCCCCAACGAAGCCACCAAAGGGAAGTCATTTCTTCACGCGGCCTGTGTGTTTCCTACAGTGTTTGCGTCATCTGGTTTAATAATTAACAGGGGGGAAACAGCAAATTCTTGAGGACAGTCCGGAAGATGGCGATTTAAGGTTTTCTAGTGATGGGAAGAAAAAATGAAGCACTATCCTGTTTTCTATTATTTGTGGATTTTGTCAGTTACACGGTGAGTCTAGAGACCCGTGTCTTCATTGGTTAGGCAGCACAGGAAGGAGCTTTGAGAAAGTACTCACCCAGCGTTTTCCAGCCTGACTGAAGTCATAAGTATCTGGAGATCTTTGCTTGTTCCTACTTCCCTTCCTGCTTCCGTATGTGCATACACATGTGTGTGCAGGTCAGAAGTCACTGTCAGCATCTTTCCCAATCGTTCTGTACATAAGTTTTTTGAGACAGGCCCTCTCAGTGATCCTGGAGGTCACCAATTTGTTTAGACTGACTGGCCAGCAGACCTTAGGAACCCTCTCTTGTTTCTTCCTCCCCAACACTGAGATTACAGGCACGTGTCACCACACCTGGAGTTTGTTTGTTTGTTTGTTTGGTTGGTTTTGAGACAGGTTTCTCTGTGTAACAGAGCCCTGGCTGTCCTGGACTTGATTTGTAGACCAGGATGGCCTTGAACTCACAGAGATCTGCCTGCTTCTGGCTCTCCAGTGCTGGGATTGAAGGCATGTGTCATCACCCTGGCTACACTAGCTCTTTATAGTCCTGGGCATCAAATTCAGTTCCTCCTTGTACAGCAAGCATTTTACTGACTGACCCCCCCCCCCACATCTTCTCCTAGCTGCCATTATTTTTCTCTATCACATTTATAAGCAGAGTATAATCTTGTGACCACAGGGAAACTCATCCTCTAAAATACTCTTATGAAATCTATGACAAAATGTGGCTCATTTATTGTAGAAGAATGAATCATACGTGAAGCTGTGAGAGGAGATTTCTGAGAGCTTGTGAGAAAACCCTGAGTAAACAAGACAGAGGCTGTGACCTGTGTCCCTCCATCACCTGGGCTGTCCTTGGAACCTGCTTTCATGTGTCTCCCAGGTGTAACCACAGGATTGGGTTGTACTTTAGATGAGCCATCATTTTACCCATTAGTATTCAGAATGACGTTTGCAAACAAGGATTGTCTTTGTGACTATACAGCCTAAACTCATATGACCTTTGCTCATATCACTTTGCTTAACCCTTGGAATATAAGTTGATGCTCTGAATAAAGTTGACTATTGCATGAAGCTTTAGTCTGCTTCAATTCCCAGCCTGCACATTGTGACTCATGACCATCTGTAACTCCAGTTGTAGGGCATCTGACACCTTTCTCTGGCTTTTGAAGGAACCAGGTATGCAGGTGATGCACAGACATAGGTGCTAGAAAAACACTCATGCACACGCAATAAAAATTAGAACGGACCACAGACAGAAGATTAAGGCAGAGTCCCTGCACTCATGTTTTAATAATGTAAGGACTATTGCCAGGCTGAATTAGAACTCAAAAGTTCACCACTGGATAAGGGTGGGCTACTGTATCATGAGTGACCAAAGAACAAAGACATGATCCATTTAGAGAATACTTGTCCAGTATACACAAAGCTCTGGGTTCCGGTCCCAGCATGAAAACAAGACAAGACAAACAAAACCCACTTCAAGTCCAAAGAGTGATCAGGAAAGTGACCTAGTGAACTGCATAGCAGTTCTGTGCTGGCCTCAGGCAGCATGTAAGCAGACATGCCATACATCTCCACTTCACTGTGTCTATAAGGGAGGGCCTTGGCCATAGTGTCAGATGCCCTCTGTTATCTTTTTTTTTTTTTTTTAAGATTTATTTATTATATGTAAGTACATTTTAAGATTTATTTATTATATGTAAGTACACTGTAGCTGTCTTCAGACACTCCAGAAGAGGGAGTCAAATCTCCTTATGGATGGTTGTGAGCCACCATGTGGTTGCTGAGATTTGAACTCAGAACCTTCGGAAGAGCAGTCGGGTGCGCTTACCCGCTGAGCCATCTCACCAGCCCCTACCCTCTGTTATCTTAAGAAGCCTTAAAAATGCACCTGACTCACTGCATCTTTTGTAATGGCATATGCATCTAAGGATGCAAGCATGTTTCGAGAAAGATGGAAGGAACTGTGTTGTACATTCTGTTTGGTGAACATTCCATTTAACAGTGTTATATGTTAGATGTGGTGGCACATCTGTGAAATCCCCATATTTGGGAGATGGGGAGAGGACAGGAGTTCAAGGCCACCCTGGGCTAAATGAGTCTCAGTCTCAAAAAGCTGAAAGAGAAAAGGTGTATGTGCTTTTTATGTCAATAATTTATGGGTTAATTAATATACAGCTACAGCATCATTTTAATAGCTGTCTTTTTTTTTGAGTGCTATTTTGAAGATTGATTGAGATTAAACTATGTGGTATACAGTAATTAAAATTATTGCTGAGTATAAGATATTGCAATTCGGGTTTCACATAAGACGGCTGCTAGCTGGCCTTCCCACAGCGCTCTTTGCGCAGGCAGTTTTCCAGCTTCCTCAGAGGAAGGACTCTTTGCGGCAGTGAGTGACAGAGCAGGACCAGAAACACCATGACATCACCACCTGCTGGAAAGCAGGCAGCCAAGGGATCCACAAAGAGATCAAAAGAAACAGACTCACTCTGTCATGTCAGGAAGCAGAATATTGAAGCCCTTTAGTGAAACACAAGGCGTAACTGTCTACATCTAAGACCTGGGACACCAGGTGATCCAAACATCAAGAAAAACTGAAGAGATGATATAGGCAGCACAGAGGTTCTGGTGCTCACAGATAAATAAGCATAGGGAAGCCAGTAATGTCAGGCACACAGGGTTTCTCAGTCAATAGAACCTATCTTTATGGGTGACGTCCCACGTACTTTACAAATGGGGGTGGAGGTGGTTAATAGCCTGGTGACCTTTGTGCTGTCTGCATGACTGAGACCACACCAGATCTTCCCCCAGACCCTTAAGATGTCACATGTAGTCAATCGACTGAACCCATCTTTATGAAAGAGGTCACATGTACTTTACAAAGAGTTTCAATGTAACTATAACATAAGCTTTCTGGTACACATAGGATTGAGATAATTATCATCAGAAACTCTTTTCTCCAAATTGTGCTGGGTTTAAATATGCCTAAAGCAAACTGTCTGGGGTCATAGTTTCAATGTTGGGACTGGTACCAGCTACTGAGTCACGTTGAACCAGATGACCTCCTTGCCTCGCATAGAACAGTACTCTGCTGTCCTTCTTGGTCGCAGCGACCTCCCACAAGATAGCTGTTCCCAGCAGAAAGTTACCTTTTTTTCTCTGCAAGTCTTTTATTTCTAGTACCTTGGAGGTGTTTGTGCCCTCCCTCCTGGAACAAAACTTAGCTAATGACCTCCCACTTTATTGATATTATGAGAACATGAAAAGTACTCTAGCTGGCTGTTTGAAAATGTCTGTTTCTCCCACTGACTTGCGTTTTAAAATAGCTCCTCTAACCTCCCAAGTATAACTTTTATAAATGATCTTGGCTGTGATTCAGAACATCGCCGTGTTTCTTAGGCTAATTCTTAGCCTCTTTCTAAATAACATTGTACACAAGTTCTCTCAGAAGGTTGGTGGGGGGGGCAGAACACCCCAGTGACTCAGCCTGCACCCCCAAGTTGCCTGGGGAGTGCATAGGAGAAGAAAATTAGGTCTCCTTGTATTATCAAATATGACACACGTAGGAAAGAAGGCTGCATATTTGGCCCCTTAGGCTCCAGGCCCAATGCTTCTTCAATGAGCCAACTGATGTCCCAATTCCTCCACAGAGGTAGCCACTGATATAGCTAATTGGCAGGTATTGATAGCCTAGTGTATGCCGAGTACTGTGCTGTCACTGTAGTTAAAGATATAAACCAAAGAGGAATAACTCCCACATTTTGGGGCTTCTGAATTAATGGTTGTCTTGGTTACTGTTCTATGGCTGTGGTGGAGCATCATGACCAAGGCCACTTCAGAAGAAGCATCCAAGTGGAGGCTTGCTTACAGTTTTAGAGGTTTCTTTCGTCCATGACCATCCTGGTGGGGAGTGTGACCAGTGCTGGAGCAGCAGCTGAGAGCTTACATCCTCATCCTCAGGCAGAAAGAGAGAGCCATCCTGGGCTTGGCAAGGGATTCCAAAACTTAAAAGCCCACTCGAAACATATCTCCTGCAGCAGGACCATATCTACTAGTCTTTCCCAAAAGTTTTCATTAACATTCAAATATATGAGCCCAGGTTTTTACCATCAATGTGGCAAAAACATCAACGATGATGCAGATGACAACTGTGCTGACTGTTGTCAAGGGAAATGGACCAGGAGCAGGGAGTCAGGGGGGGTTCCCAAAAAAGGGACATTTGAGTTGAAAGTCAATGAGCATGAGGTCCTGGTACTGCCAGCGAACAAAATACCTTGCAAGAAGGCTCCATAGGCCTCTCTATGTTTGATAGAGGAGAGATGTTCAATATAGGTAATGTTAAAACAGGTTAATCTTCAGGTTGCATGATTTATGATAGAATTTCAGATCATAATTTCATATAGGTACTCCTCTATGTCCCCGAAAGCAGGATTTTTCTGAGCAAGGAATTAATGATGTAGCATATACTTAAACAATTACTAATATAACAACAGAGACGATTAATCGCGAGAGTACGTATATGGCATCTAAAGAAATTGTCCCAAATAAATCACTTTCCATACTGTTAGACGTAACTTCAGATGTGGTTCACGCTTCACAATGAAATTGAATGTTTATCCTCACATATGCCACACACATTACTACCACTGCACACACTTTTCCCATTTTAATGAAAGTCACTGACCACTAGAGGGAGAAACAAGAAAAGCTTTGCAAAAATTTCATAAGTACAACAGGTGATTTAAATGCAAGTAATGAAATGTGCTGACTGCAGAATATAGATTCAAGGATGGCCATTAGCACACAATACTGGTAGCAGAGGGCTTGCATCTGTGAAATCCTGTGGAAATAACGTAATAGAGTGGTGCATAGCTGCTTGGCTTAATTATAGTTTGGTTTAATCTGTGCCTTTGACTAAGGAACAAGTACAAAAACTTAACCTGTGGAATTGGGTGAGTGAAGAGAGAATTAAATGCTCCAGATTTCAGAGGTGGGGACAGTGGCAGGTAGTTGAAAATGAATGCAATCAAAACAATTTCCCTGTACTTCACAGTAAGTGTATTTGATGATTAATACTTAATATCATGAATATATCAATGTTAAAAAGTGATGGGAATCTGACTATTTGCAAGTTTCTTTAATTGTAAATAATTCATATGAATGATCCATATAAATATATGAACTTATGAAGATATAATTACTTGAAATCTTGTTTTTTTTTGTTTTTGTTTGTCATTTGTTTGTTTTTGTCTTTAGAGATAGAGTTTCTCTGTGTAACAGTTTTGACTGTTCTGGAACTTGCTTTGTAGACCAGGCTGGCATTGAACTTACAAAGGTCTGATCACCTGGGATTGAAAGCATGTGCCACTACTCTAAGGCCTAACTTACTTAGGCTTTTATCTTCTTTTAGTTAGAAAAATGTCCTTGGAACTTTTTCAAAACAGGTTTATTGTGGTTTACAATTCATCACTACAGGGGAGTCCTGGTGGTGGGAGTGGGAAGCATTTGGTCACAATGCACCACAGTCAGGAAGCAGAGAGCAATACTGATGCCCGACTCCTGCTTTTCTTTTTCTCTCAGTTCAGGACCCCACTTTACAGAATGATCATCCACATTCAGGGCAATTCTTCCTCTCTCCACAAGTTCAATCTACAAGCTCCCTCAACATCCTGCCAAGAGATCTGTTTCCATGGCAACTTTCCATCCCATGGAGTTGACAATCAAGATTAACCATCACAACAACACAGTTAACCACCCCTTGCCAATTTGACACTCAGGCCTTCACTTTGAATGATAACATCCAACTGCTGCCTCGTTCTCAAGAGTATACATAGGACATCTCTGGGACTCTCAAAGTCTTCAGCAGCCGAACATTGTTCAAATGTTCCCTGAATTACTTTTTATATTAACTCCTTTAGTTGTAAGGAAAACATAAAACATATGCTTCTCAACAGAAAGATGTTGAAAATCTACTTACTGCAAGGAACTCAGGAGGTACTAGGCAGACTGGACATGCGTGTTTTCTTGAGAAGGAGTTGGCTGGGTTAGTGAGATGGCTCGGATGGTAAAGCTTCTGGTCGAAAGCCTGGCATCCTGAGTGTGAACCCTGGGACTCACATGAAGGTGAATGGAGAGAACAGGTTCCACCAATGTGTCCTCTGACCTCCACAGGTGCACTATGGAATGCATTCCCCCTCCCTCCCAGGATGCAAGCATGTGTGCCTTTGAACCATCACTTCTCATGGTTCTACCCCAGCCTGTTGGCCTTAAAACTTGAACTGTGCCATCAACTCTGCAGATTCTCAACTCACCTGCCTCTTTAACCCTGGAAACCTGTTCCTTCCTGTCTATATACCTATTCATCCATTTATATATCATATCAATTCTGTTTTTCTGGGGAACTTTGATACTGATGATACTAATTCAATGCTAATTAAAACAATCTACCAATACACATTGGTTAGGTACCATTCTGATCCTAGTGCTGTGCAAAAACAATGAGAAATCTATTTGGATGATAGAATTTTATAGAGAATTGAATAAATCTGAGTGCTATTTTAAAGAAATTTATATGCTAACACAAATGCTTTAACATGTCCTACCTCATTTATTAAGGTGGAGGAAACAACTAGAATTGTAACTTGGAGAAAAGAAAGAAAATAAATTACAATTTCAGTCGCCAAATACACTGGTAGCATTTTGGTGGGGCTTTTTTGTTGTTGTTGTTGTTGTTTTGTTTTTTTTTTTGTTTGTTTTTTTGAGACAGAACGTCAAGTAGGGCAGTCTGGTCTTGAATTTTGTATGTAGATAGGATAACCTCGAACTCTCGATCCTCCTTATCTCCAATTCTCAAACACTGGGATTATAGGCATGCACCACCATGCCCTACTGGTATATTATTTTTTCTTTGTAATTTTATAAAATAAATTACTTCTGTGTTTTTGTTCTTGTTTGTGTGTTTTTGTTCTTGTTTCTGTTTTTGTTTTTGCTGTTGTTGTCTGAGGTAGGGTCTCATGTAGCCAGGATGACCTTCAATGTATTCTGAGACTGATGCTGTCCCAGAATGCTTGATCTCCCTGCTTCCTGCAGAGATTAGAGGCACACGCTACCATCCTGTTTCTTCTCTGCAGCATCTGATGTGCATTTAAATTCAGTGTATGGAAAATTGCGTCACATTTTTGGTGATGCTGGAGAATGAAGCCAGGATCCTGCACATGCTATGCAAGAATGCTCTACTACTGAGCTTCCTTGCTGGACCAGTTTTTGCTAGTTGTCTGTCCTTCCCTCTCCTCCCTTTCCCCTCCCCTCCTCCCCTCCTCTGCCTCCTTCCCCTCTCCTCCTGATCCCTTCCTTTCCATTCCCTCCCCTTCCCTTCCCTCCGGTCCAAAAATGTGAGGGGAATTCAGTGTGCTTGTGAGAACACTCCAAGAAATACAAGAGTCTTGTGACCTCAGTTTCTTCAAAACACAATTGTTCTTGGAATGTGTTTTCATGTTCCTCCCGGGCATAGTGGATAGGAGTGAGTTTTTTTCAGCTGTTATTATTCATATGCCTTTACCAAAAAACACATTTTTGGTATGTGTGGCTTGTCCTTGTGACTGAACATTTTACTTACACGATTCTTCTTAACCTCCAGAATATAAATTGTCTGATGCTCTGAATATAGTTAGCTATATTGCATGAGACTGTAGTCTGCCTCAATTGTAGAACTGACTCTCCCGGGTTCACGACACCAACTACAGTGGCAACACCGCCTTTCATCTGCCTGCCTCCCTCCCTCCCTTCCTTATTCCCTCCTTCCCTCCCTTCCCCCCTTCCTCCCTCCCTCCCTCCCTCCCTCCCTCTATCCCTCCCTTCCTTAATTTATCTATTTACTTATGTACTTGTAATTATATTTATATCTATCTTTGGGCATTTAAGTTGTATCTAAACATAGAGTAATCCTCTTTGAGTAAATCTACATAGGAGATTTTTTTGTTTGTTTTTATCCACTGCACGCATTAAATGTGGGAAGGTGTCAGGTAGATGAGAGGAAGCTGGAACTCTTGGTAGCATTTCCATGTTAAGATCAAGATGAAGTTATTTTTCTCAGAATACAATCCTTTGTCTTGGCTTGTGGTATGTAACTTTAATTTTTTCTAAGTCTACTTTTAATGATGAACACTTTAACCTCCCTTTTATCCCACCACCCACCAGAGGTAGTGGGAAAGAAAGACTATGGGGAAGTGGAGCTGTTTAGAAATGGTTCTTAGGAGCAACTTCCATTGTCAGGAAATAAGCAGTTCAGTTCACAGGTGTCAGCAGCAGAAGCTCGATCCCCTCACAAACACTTCACAGATGCATACACCAGAAGTCCAGTTTGGTAGATTCTGAATAGCAGCAGTGGTGGCATGACCTTGTAGGAACAGCCAGGCCTCAGCCTTGGCACAAGTCAGCAGGAGGGACCTGGAAGGATGCCAGAAGTTCTCAGCTGCGCCTCTCTCTCAAAGTGAAGATCAGCAAAGACACAAGACCAGCATGCATTTAGCTATGCAAGCAAGCTAAGCTCTCCATCACTCTCCGTTGAGTTCTATTTATATCCCTCCAAACATCACGTGTTCTCCACGGGTCTTGCCTTAGCACATGTCTCGTCTCAGCATGTGTGTCTGTCTCAGGTGACCTCACTCTGCCAATCAGCCCGAGTCTACAGAAGCAGCAAGAAGCTGCAGCACACTACCAGAAGGTTTTTGGTGCATTTCTTTCTTTGGAGTCCTGACAAATGGAGCTCAACTATGCAATGTAAGGCAGACCAATACATGTGTGTCATTAGCAAAGAATCCTTCATCATGTATCCTTTCATGTGTTTGCTTTAGCAGAACATCATCTCTCTGGTGTTTGCCTTAGCCTTACACACCTGTGTCCACTTTAATGAAATGTTCCACCATCCAACCGACTTTCAAAAAAAACCCTTTAAGTTTCCACTTCATTGGTACACTACACTGTGATACTTCAGTGGTTTTTCTGCTGGGTGAGGCATGGTATCTGTACTTGCTTCTGGATTCAGAGATGTGTAATATAGCTTTAGCAGGAGTTAAATGTCAGATTGTTTAGAATTAGAAAGCAGATAGGCCAGCTTACAGTGCTTGAAGATATCCGTAAGTTTAAGGTCATAGGATGCGATCACCTAAACATTATTAGTTCAGGGAAGTGTGAGAGCCCAGAGTGTATTGCAGCCCAGGATCCTTAGCATCATAAGACAGTGCTTTACCACTGAGCCATATTCCCATCCTCCATCAGTCCCTTTCTAAGACTCATGACTTTTGGTTTTATTTTGTGACCCACTTATTTTAACCAAGGCTGTCTAAGTCACCACTGGATTGGGGCTAGTCATTGGAGCCTAGTGAAGTCACAAGTAGGAACAAGGTGATGTCTTCTCCTCTCTCTGAATATATCTTTAGCAAATAGTTTAGCAGTAGCAGATAGGGTTCATCTTCCCAGCCTCCCCTCTAAACCTAGCAATTGACTGGCCCAAGGCAGGCATCTACAGTTGCTATGAGTTCATGACCAAAACGGCTGTGTCTTGTTCAGAAGGTGACATTTCATAGCCCTTCTTCCTGTTCTCTTGATTTTGTGTTCTTTCTGATCCCCTTTCTGCAAGGTTCCCTGAGCCTTCAAACGCCAGAGAATGAGAAGGATCCAGAAGATTAGAACATATTGCTAAAGTTTGTATGAAGCAAAGCAGAGCAATTCAGGAAAGGGTGAGAGTGGGTGGGTGGGGGGCAGGTTGAATCAGGCAGTTTGGAGAGGAGTTTGAGCCAGAAAATCTGAGTCTAAACCAGCCAGCAGTTAAATATCAGATGCTGGAAACATTCTAGGTCTAGATAAGATGTACAGAGGCTAGAAGCTTCCGGGACTAGGCCTAGGTTGAGGCAGTGAGCCTCAGAGAAAACAAACTACAGGAGAATAAAAGTTACTTTTACATTAGACGTAGTGAGAATAGGGCAATAATGCCAGGCAGAAGTGTAATCAGAAGGCACACCTCAACCACCTATTCATTATGGAGTAGCAATACCGCTTACCCCTTCTGGAATCTAATTGAATTGATTTTAATATGGTAGTCTATATGAAAGCTTCTTTAGCTATTACACTAGCATACTGGTATTATGAGTTGTTCCAAAGCTTCTGAATTATTCAAAATAAGGTTTAAAAGCACATTCAGGATTTAGATTTTAGATTAAGGCTTAGACATGGAAGTAAAGTTAAAAAAAAAAAAAAAACAAAGAAGAAGAAAGAAAAAAGCCTGGAGGCTTTTTTGGCAAACAACATAAATATTTTATTACTTTTTTATTTACTAAATATTAATTCAGTTCATGTTTATAGCCCTCATTTTTTTTTTTTTTTTTTTTTTTGGTTTTTTCGAGACAGGGTTTCTCTGTGTAGCCCTGGCTGTCCTGGAACTCACTTTGTAGACCAGGCTGGCCT